>NW_003307585.1:297521-306360 GCF_000143455.1 Volvox carteri f. nagariensis | reverse complement strand
GGAGAGAAAGAGGGGGGAAGAAAGAGAGGGAAAGAAGAATGAGGGAGGAAGAGATAGTTTTGCATTTTTGCTCTTGGAGCAAGGGAAAGAGAGAGAAGGAACGGAGGCATGAGGGTGAATGGCGTATCTGGCTTTTGTGTGTGCGTGTATGTGTGTGTGTGTCGATTAGTTTAGTACAGATACATGAAAACAATGGCTGGGTGACTGCTGGCAACCTTAAGGCCCCCCCGGGGGTGAAGAAAGGGGAAGAACCCGACGCAGGCGACCCACGGAACATCCTCATTCTGTTGCCCAGCGGCATCACTTTGCAGTGCCGCCGCCGCCATGGGCCCCCCGTCTGGGTGCGAATCAGAAGGAAACACGCCTCCAGGAGCAACGTGGTGGCGGCGGCGGCGGACAAGAAGGGAGGGTCGTCGCATACCGCCCCCTTTCAACGTAAGTCGGGAAATATTGCCGCAAATGGACCCTTCTGCACAAACGCACTAAAGAAGCCGGAGCTGCTTTTCACGCACGCGGGGTGGTAATTTGCTGGGACCGGTCCTTACGCTCCGATTACCAGTTACCAGTTACAAGTTACAAGTTTTCCGCACACAAGTGCGGGTGTGTCCGTAAAAGCCGGGGGGGGGTGCCATGGACGATTACCGCTCCATTACCAACCAACGCATCTGCGCGCCGGCGGTGCCTTGACAGCCACGTGACATCACGTGACAACAAGAAGTACGCGAGCACAAGTCGTGCCAAAGGGCGCGCGGCAGTGTAACACCAGCAGAGGCCGAGAGAGTACTCAGGGAGATGTCAAGGGAGCCGAACCCTTCTTGCAGCTAGGCCGATATGGTGGCCTAGCTGCTAGCAATTCCTGTTTAAGGGCCCCCCAACGTCTTGATCAAAATCTTGATGCGGCTATTCTTCAGAAGACTTGCCGTGTAGTATAATTTATAAATAATATTGCTTTAGGTACACACACCCCTAGGGTTGCCGCCGCGCTGTGGGACTGCTGCGGCCCTTCGCTGGATGGCTGCAGGCGCAAGGCGTGCATGGACGACACACGCACCTGCTCGTGTAGGGTGTATATAAGTATATGTATATTAAAAGTCGTCGTGTTTACGTGATGATTTGCATCGCGTGGCCTAGCAAGTTTGCCGCATGGAGCGTCATATTGATGAGACGGTCGAGGCTGTTAGGGGACTGTATGTAGCAGACTGGTACACAGTACGGCTATACAAACAAATACGCGCTAAGCGCGACCGCCAGCATCTCGAGAGGCCTTTTCAGCGGGGCCAGCTACTACACACTGTATGTATGGTATCACGACTGAACAGAAAAGGACCGATTGCCGGATGTCAAATCCCGTGGTGAGATATACGCCCTACAGGATACAACACGGTGGGTGTTCGGACAAGTTAGTGCTCACCACCACCGACACAACACCTGCAGGACAACTCCACAGTCTGCTGTCCTTGCAAGTTTAGTTTAGTTTAGTTCCCAACGTATTTGTTATTGAAATGTTGGAAAGAAATCCCCTCCCCCTGTGAGAAAAAGGTAAAAATTATCTCACTCGTTGCTACTAGAGCAATTGAAGGGCAATACATAAGGGCGCTGCGAGGTCCATGGGCGAAGAGGGTGGTGTTCGGTAACACGACCCTATTACCCATTTTCGCCCGCGATCTTGATGATGCGCACGACGTCAAGACTTTTCTTCAAGCGCGGGGGCATCACCAAATGTACAACGCACGGCAATTTTCCATAACTTGTTCAAAGCTAAAAACGGACAGCTTTATTACTGTTCAGATGGAAAATGTTATATTCACGAACATGCTGGCAAAAGGAGGGAAGGGGAACGGACAAAGCGAGGGGTAAGAAGGGGGGGAAAGAAGAAGGGGGGGAAAGCAAGGGGGAAGAAGAGGTAGGGAGAAAGGGAGGAGGAGAGGGGAAAGGAAAAGGAAGTGATGTTAATTCGCGCCGGGGCTTGTCTGGGGGGCGTGGGCCACCAGTAAGTTATTTTTTGGAGTTCCGCCATGAGTCACCACGCTACCAAAGTTGGTGATGCGCCTCTTGGGGGTGTTCAAATGGGGGGACGGAAGGGAAGGGGGGATTGGGCAAGCGGGAGGGAGTAAGCGTCTGCTTGTGTCCCGGAACAGCCTTCACTGGCCTGCCTAGCTTTATGGCAGTGAAAATGGTGATCAGGCAAGGCCAAAACGCGAACGGTTCGACCGGCTTGTCATCGGGCCGCCACCAATATTCGACACACAGCTTTGCAAAACAATTCCTAGGCCATCAACAATTGCAAGAATCATTGCAAAATTCCAGGACTTTTTTTCAAAGGAACGTCGCCAATCTTTCTGTCACCAATCTTTTTTAGTGGCACTACGGTTACTTCTTTTGCCCGATGTCAGACATCAGGTCTGTTGCTAACGTCAGCGAGGATTTGGTTGATCGTTATTATACCGTCGCAACTACCTACAGCGACATTTTTAAAAAGAGTCCTCTAAGCGGACCGATGCGATGATAATATTGGCGGCTATTGACCGTCCATGTCCCGCCCGGCTTCTATGGACTAACGCTGCTCTTGTGCGGAACTTACAAGTAACTTGTATTCGCCCAGCAGGTCCATAGTCAGCATACAACCGGCTGCGTTCAATCCGAATCAGCATTAATTCAATTTACTTTGCTCTTGTATTATCGCCAATTAGCAGCGGCTCGGCCAGGTTGCGAAGGGTTACCTGGCCTCTGCCTTCTTCTAGCGACACTTCATCGCTTAACTCGCACACTTCACCAAAGTCCGCTCTTGCCTTGTTCAGCTTTTCTTTAGGATTAATTTTTTAAGCATTTATTCAAACAAGTGCACGATGTACCTTCCGCGCAGTGTGATGACTTCAACTTCCGAGTCTCAGTCGTTTGAAGTTTTCATTCACCGAACCTTGTACCTCAGGTACATCAGCCCTCCAACCTTCCAGCCATAGTTGTTTGTGAATGTGCGAATACGGTATACACTCATTGGAGAGTATGGAGTCTCAACCGTCTGTTGGGAGCGACACTCTACCACACGTACGGAAACCAACAACAAACATTTAACTGCCTTAAATAGCAGGAACATCAAAGCACGGAGGTATAAGCTTCTTAAAGAACACAAGCATATTATATAATTAACAGCATCCATAATGTCGCGGGCGTCCTTCTCTCGCATTCCCGTCAAGCAATTCGCTGCGGTTGTGGACGCCAGCTTCCAAAGCGCTGAGGCTCTCACCGAGCAGCTATGGAACTCAATTCTTCCTCGTATGATTTCCACGCTTGCGCGTTCGGAGTGTGTCAGTGAGCTTCAGCGGTCTGTTGGTTGCATTGCCCGGAGCAGTGCCCTGCCGACGCTCAGGCCGTGCAGCTGCGGCAAGCTCTTCTGCGAGGGCCATGTTCAATCTATGTCGACGACGTCCCAGAGCGTGCTTGCGCAGCCTGCTTGGGCTGCTGACGAGCGCGCCCCTGGCCTGGCAGAACGACTTTCGGAAGTTACCAAGCACTTTCCCACCGCGCTTTCCGTCGACGACTTTATCTCCCGAGTCGAAGTCGCGCTGGCGGGCTATGGCTTCACAGGCGACAACTCCATCGGTGAGGCGCATTTTTGATTTCTGCGGTTCGATTTGCGAGATGTCATATATTCTGTAGTGAGGTTTCATGCATGAGATCGCGTAAAGTGGGTCGCTCCCTTCTTTATTGTTCGGCTCTTTAGGCTCCTGGATTGTCAAAGCAGCAGGTTTTAGTTCTTCGCACACTGTGCATAGTTGTTGCAGAGCCAGGCAAACTAATAAGAGCTATTTCTGAGAAAATCTAAATGCACGCAATAATGATATTATAATAATACTGAATTTCAACGCTTAGAAAAATACTTTAAACAACGCTTCTTGATATTTCTCGCGTCGTACTAACCGTCCACTCGCAACTCCACACGCACACGTTCCCGCTCTTCGGAACGCAGCTATGAGTAACCTGTGCCGAGATGAGTCTTGCCTTATCCTCGAGGACAAGATTGAGGCGGCGTTTGGATCCTGCTTCAGCACACATGGCCTGGGCGGTGTCCTCACGTGCGGCGTCATCGGCGTGAAGGCCGGACTCAGCCACTCACCAGTCGTTGGAGTAAGTGCAGCCATCTGTACGAATATCCGCTCACTGGCAACCTGTAACGGCACCTTTTATACGTACGACGCGCTTGGGGATCGTCAACATTATATGACATGCACGGCACTTGGCTCTCTCTCATTATTGCTATGGCTACTTAACCGGCATTGACACGATTTCTCTTGTTCTTTTTTTCAAAGATTGAAAAATCCAAATTGGATCCGAATCCAAAGATTTCACAAGCTTCCTAGTTTCGTCGTAGGCATTTTGTACTAATCACAATGCCCGCGGTTATTAGGAAAATTACCGCAATGCCTTCCTCTTCTCACGCTCACACCGTCCAATCTCTTCTGCTGATTGATGTGCAGGGTAAGGAGCGCTACGTGTTCTTCTCCTTCCCCCACATCGCCATTGACAGCGACGGCAAGGTCGGCGCCGTTAGTCGACCCAACCGTCCGGGAGCCAGCGCCGCGTGCGGTGCCCTCATTGCGGTGCGTTTATGTGTGTATGTGTGTGTATGTGTAAGTCTCGTTTTTAAATCTTGTTAAATCCGCGTGCTGCAGCCTAAGTTCTGGTTCACTGTTCCTGTTTCCCGCTCCGGCTGCTCTCCCAGTAGAGTGTTTTTTCTCGTTGCGGAAACTGTTGACTATGCAAGAGTGGCGATTAAACTTGGTGCTGAAGGGGTTAGACTTTGTAGAGCTGAACTTTCTTTTTTCAACTCTTTCCCTTCAGTGCCTTGGCGACTTGAAGAAGGACGGTCTGGAGGCCAACGTCAAGGCCCCCGGAGTGCACGACCCGTTGGAGCCGGAGTACTCCATCCTCAAGCAGCGCATCGCTCGCCGTCTGACCTACGAGGGCAAAAAGCCACAGGAGCTCAGTCTGGTGGACATCACCAAGGCGGCCGAGCGCGTAATCTCCTCGGTGCGCTGTCAGCGAGTTTTGAAATCGGAATCGGAATTTGTTTTGGTGATTTCTTGAAATGCAAAAAGTAGCACATCGGGTTGAAACGTTTCTGGCTTCTCGCATATTTTTTGGTTTCTCTTTTGATCTGCTGTTGATAGGCGCTGATTTGGTTTGGCGCCGGATATGCGTTTCTTTCTTAGTTTTTACTTTTTATCTGCGCGATCATGTTATTATGACCAGGATTTGGAGTACCTGATTTCTAAGGCGGTGGATCCGACGAAGGCCGACTACGCGGTGTTCACAGGCGTGCAGATTCACAACTGGGCCGCAGATCTCAACAATACCGATGTACCTTCCCTGGAGTTTGTGGGCGTGGGCAAGAGCTACGTGGTAGTCAACGGAGAGAAGGTTCATCTGGACCTCTCCAAGGTGCCGGTAAGTGGGAAGTGGAAAATGGTGCGAGAGCGCTAAAAAGGGGAGACTTATTTAGCACATACAACAGCGAACGGGAGGCGGCCGGACGGCTCGTTACTCGCTACACCTGATTGCGAAAGCTAGCGCATTTGGACTGTAAACCTTCCGAATATCCAGAATTTTCAAATTTATTCTTTGACCCGAAAATCCGCCTCGCGTCTCGCGACAGCTGTGTTCTTACGTGAAGACTGTCTCCTTACAGCTTGTCACCTCTAATAAATAATTTAATGAGTATTAGAAATTCCCACCGGCTCAACCCAATGGCTTTTCTTTTCCCGTGTGCCGAACACTCGCACACGCAGGCTCTGTCGCCGCGGCAGCTACAGATTCTGGCCGCAGCTTCCGCCGCGGACGGCAAGGCCGCTACCGCCGCTGCCGCAGGTAAACTTGTACAGGAGATCCCTCGCGATTACCTGCTCAAGCGCCTGGGCGGTGCTCAGAGCCGCAGTCACGTGGACAGCAGCAGCTCGCCTGCGTGGGGCAGCTACGTCAAGACGGACTACAAGG
Source organism: Volvox carteri f. nagariensis (assembly GCF_000143455.1). Lineage (NCBI taxonomy): Eukaryota > Viridiplantae > Chlorophyta > Chlorophyceae > Chlamydomonadales > Volvocaceae > Volvox > Volvox carteri. The sequence goes on along the minus strand of NW_003307585.1, from coordinate 300,369 downwards.
ATCCATACGCTGGAGCGCCCCAGATGGATCACCCGTTTGTGGCGGCGACGGCTCCGAAGGAGGACCCGACTGTGGCCAACACGAGCTTCTTCTGGAACAAAAAGTGAAATTATCTTTATAGTGGTTCCTTATGTGGTTCAGGAACCTATATGAAATGGAAATACTGATCATTTAATGGGGGAGGGAAAGGAGAGGTGTTCTTAAGCTGTGAAGATGAACTGGATTTTTCTTTCAAGGAATTTTGATGTGAGGAGACGAGCGCGAGAGAAATACTGTGAGAGAGGGCATGCGAATGAAATATAGCAGCAAGTTCTTTCGCATACTGTTCTTATTTTGTTTGGGGATGATACGCCTTGCGAAACTTGGTACATATCTTGGCGCGAGAGTGGAACTTGGCTTATATTTGATCAGACTAAGTTGCCGTTGACGTTGTGCAGTCTGCAGCGCTGAAGCAGAGGTGTACAGGATCGCGTGTGCAATACTAAACTAGCGACGCAAGTCAATCTGCAACCGTAAAAAAAATCGTTCTAGCTAGTGTAGTACAGTTGGTGGGTGATATTGGTGTTGATCTGAAATATAACTGGAGGATAGGTACAGTATCTAAATCACAGATTTTATCCTTATCCTTAATGCAGGACATTGTATTCTTTCTACGCTGACAAACCTTTTTCCTCGAGTGTGTAAAAAAACAGCTCTGACATAATATGTAACGTGGACTTTTTTCCCTTAATTCCTGGCAAAACCCTAAGTTCCGGATGTCAACGTAAATACACATAACATATTAAATTACCTGTAATGTATTCCGCAATCGCTACAAATGAACCCGTCGGAGTGACAATTCCTACACTCATATCGCCCTGACGCTCTAAATCAGTCTCCAACCACCTGCTGCGACTCTCACACCACCGAAAACCAAAATTCCCCCTTAGCCTCTCTCCTTCCTGTCAAGTCCTGTACGCCACCACTCACCCTAAGCACCATGTCCTGCCTACTTGCATTGCTGCCCCTGTGGTCGTTAGTATCCTTCATCACTTGCTTTGTTTGAAGTGCGAGGTAGGGTGGTGTCGATCTGGCAGCCCTTGGGCCCCTCGGCTCGTATGGAGCGGTTTGCAGGTACGGGATACGACCATATAACATACACACACTTCACATATAACCTGTTCCTTGCCGGACATAAATACCGGACTTACGGCCCTGCCTTCACAACGAAACACGTGAGGACGTAACCCCCTTCCCTCCCCCCGGGGGGGAAGGCAGCCAAACACACACGCCTAAAGTCAGCAAGGACAATTTAAATGCGGATGACATTACATTACTCGGAGCAATTCGGTGTTTGTGACTAGGTTTCATATCTGCAGCCCGGCTGATCTGCAGCCCGGGTGGGGGCTGACACCTAGGGGTCTGCAGCTCAACTGACTGTTCACTTCAGTAGGTTTATATTTTGCCTCCATATTGTATTGCGCATGCGCTCGCACTCCTGCACCTTTTCCCGTCTCCCACACGAACACCCGCAAAAAACAGCGTCACAATAATACACACGCATACACTCACTCTCGCTATCTCTATTAAGAAAACGGCACTCCTGCTATATGGCCTTTCTCAGATGGTTCTCTCCCCACCCGAATCAAACCCGTACAATACAATTCCCTCAGAAGATCACACACATACATACAGGCAGACAGACACGTATTGCAACGACACACGCACCCTCTTTGCCCCCCCAGTGGAGCTCCAGTGGCACCCCTCCCATCTGCCGCATTCGTCGCAGCTCCCCGCACCCACACACAGCCCCACCCCACTCCCCACCACCGCTCCCGTCACCGCCACATATTAACCCCCCACACACCTCCAGACAAAACACATCAGTCCAAGACATGCATCTACACACATACATACACACGCACACGTCACCGACCCATACATCCCTTCAGCACCCGCCAACCAAACCCCTTAACGGGCTCCGCTCCAGCCCGCGGGCTATGCAGTGCCGTCTGCCGCCGCCGCCTCGGGCGCCGCGGCAGCCTCCGCCGCCTCCGCCGCCGTTGCTGGCATCGGCGCCGCCGCCGCCTGGCGGTTTCGCTCCTCCAGCCGTTTCAGCAGCTCCGGAACCAGCTGATCGACGGGCACCGTATCCTCCTTGTGCGCGTCCATGTCCTGAAATTAAAAATTTCAGGACATCAAAATATCGAAATATTACACCATTCAGGAGATCGTGTACGGGCGAGTGTACGGGCAAGTGAGAGCGGGCTTGCGCCTCATTAACTTGTCATATGCCCATATCTATGCGATTGTCGCATGAAATAAAACTTTGAAATGAATTCCAGTTCGCTTTACTGAGACTACATTCCCAAACGAAAACGAGTATTGTCAAATACCCGTATGCTTATTTACACTCCCAGATACAAAGCACATACATACATACATACATACGCACATCCCAGCCCCGGACCCACCTTAATCTTGACCACCCCCCTGGTCAGCTCGTCCTCCCCGAACAGCACCATGTACGGCACCGCGTTCTCGTGGCAAAACCCTAGGTTATCCGCCATCTTGGGGTTGGGCTTGTAGCCAAACTCGGCACGGATCCCGGCAGCCCATAGGGACGCGCACAGCTCCATGCGCCGTACCTTTTGCCGTACATAGGAAAACCATACGGCCAAGTTGGGATGCGCGGCTTGCGGCGACGTGGAGTTTATGTGAGCAAACGGGTAAAACGGGAAAGGACCTGCCGGGAAGAATTCAATGAGAGGAGATAACCGGCCCCACATGTATTTGACTCTTGAGGTCCCCCCCCCCTATACACACACACCCTCGGCCCTCCCCCACTCCTCCCCCCCAAACTGACCCA
>NW_003307585.1:257170-297055 GCF_000143455.1 Volvox carteri f. nagariensis | reverse complement strand
GGTCGTTCTCTTTCTGCTGCTTCTCTGCGTGTTGGAGAAAGGACAGACAACCCACATCGACCCCTTCCCCCCCGCGACCGCCTTTTACTGCGGCCCCGCAACTCCCGACATTGTCTCGGTCCTCCCCCAACTCCGTACGCTGTATCTGCCGTACGCCACACCTGTAGGCCATTCCCAATGGATGCCACCAGTACCTCCGTCTCGATGGCGCGCACTGGTCGACCGCTGGCGGCGGCCCGCTCCCGTACCTGTACACGTATGTACATACATACATGCGCACGTGCACACAGGGGAAAACACGTGTGTGTACGCGGAGGAGAGACGGGGGTACGAGCGGAGGTGCGCATGTGATGTGTGGAATGCCTTCATCCCCTTTTTTTACACGTTCGCTCACTCACTCGCTCACTCACTCACTCGCTCACTCACTCGCTCACCTGTTGCTCCATGATTGCAAACACGCGCTCAATGCCAATCGACACGCCCACCGCCGGCACGTCCTTGCCGCTGAACATGCCCACCAGCTTGTCGTACCGCCCACCTGTCGTACAAACATGAAAAAACTTTTCCCAAGGTCACCGGAACTTCTCCCTTTACAAATGCAAGTGGCAACAACAAGCAAACGAGTCGCAGACCGCAGACATCGGGCAGTTAGTAACTGGAAGAGAATTATTTCCCGCGCGACAGGCACCTCGCACCCGGGGCCATCCCCCCGGGAGCCCTCCACACCCTTCCAACCCAGAGAACACCCACATCCCCCACTTCAACACCCCCCCAACCCATCCCATCCCATCCCATCCCAACACACACACAACAACATCATCAACAACAACAATAATATCCCCGTAGTCCGGTTACTGACAATACCACCACTACTGTTAATACCCCCACAACCCACATCACCACAATTACCCTTTCCCCGGGTGATATTGCGATAGCTAATCCCCCCCCTTCCTCCTCCTCACCGGCCGCGATGGAGCCCACATTCGCGCCGTGCAGCACCGCCTCGTAGATCACCCCCGTGTAGTAGTCCAGTCCGCGGGCGAGTGACAGGTCCAAAGTGAGGGAGCCCAGAGCGCCCATGGCCTGCAGTACACGCCACCAACAGCAGCGGTAACAGCAGCGGTAACAGCAGCGGTAACAGCAGCGGTAACAGCAACAGCAGCAGCAGCAGCAGCAGCAGTAGTAACAGCAGCAGCAGCACAGTTTCTGTTCATCATCATCACCCTCACCATCCTCACCATCATGAAGGTAATAATCCTTCATGAAGCAAACAGCGGTCGCTATACACACACACGCTTTGTGACCCTCGGAAATTGCACAACTAGCACAAGTAGCACGAGACCCATATCAACGTGTCGTCGTACTAGGGGGTGAGAGGACAAGCATGTCGATGTAGCAGCCCTTCATCACCATCATCAGTGTTACCTGCAGCATATTGAACATGGCCGCCAAGTCGTCCAGAGCTGCCTTGCCCTGACGTGACGTGACGTGATGGAGCGAACGGGAGGAGAGTGGGAGAAGTGAGAAGTGAGAACCGACGACGGAGATGGGGGGCAAGGCGAACCATTGGTTGAAAGGGGGAACCATAATATGAATGCTGGTGATGATGATGAATAAGGATAAAATTATTGATTGACTGACAACCGCAAATCATCGCGTGTTGCGACTGTGGGTACTCCGAAACCACGAAACCCGCACATCTATCTCTCGCTGTTCATACCTTGGGTGCCGTCGGCTCCCCTTCTTGTTCCTCTGACGGGGAAAACCACCAAGCTTGATGGAAATTTCGGGACACCCAAAGGTCCAGGCGATCACCGCGTCCCCCTCAGGGACAACAACCTTTCCAAACCCTAGGGTTGCCATCATTCCCTTTAGGGACGATGACGTTGTGTCCCCTTTGTTGGGGGGAACCAAACGGAGCCTTTTCTGATGAAACCTCTGTAGGGGTGTCTGTGCCCTTTAGGGAAACAAAAAGGGAACCCTAGACCATTTCTGTAGTGCAAAAACCCGAAACCATCAGATAGGAACATAGGCCATACTCCCCTATAACCCCTCCATCATCGCCAACTTCCCCACCATCACTCCCTACCCCTCGGCCCTGTACGACACACACGACACGCGCACCATAGGGTTTTGAGACAGCGGGTGGTCCGGAGCCAGCAGCTGCTGGACGAGCTCCAGAGGCTCCCCCCGAAGTACGACAAAACGACCAATGGCGTCTGCGACCTCCTCCGGGAGGCCCTTGTCAACCACCATCTCCTGCCGTACAATCTCCCAAGGCTCCTTGTCCAGTTTGTCAATGGCCGAGCAGATGGGTCGGAACTTCTGCGGGGGCACACCTGGGGGTGGGGGTGGCGGTGGGGGTGGGGGTGCAGATGGGTTAGGGAAGTCGAAAATCGTGATTATTATTATTATTATTATTATTATTATTATATTATTATTATTATTATTATTATTTATTATCATTATTATTATTTATTATTATGATGATGATGATGATGATGGTGATGATGATTGTGGTGATGATGTACCCCCACTTTCCCCTTTTCATTTCCCAACGGACAAACTTAAGCGTCTCGTCTCCACTTCAGCCAACACCCTGCCCTCCACTTCACGAACACTCGTGTATCCACCCGTGTTGCCCATCCCCATTCATCTTGAGCTTTTGATAATAGTAAACAATATCTGAAAACTTCTCACCACGAAAAGACAAACTAGATTCCTTGTTGTTTCATTTTAACAAATTCAAAAGGATTACTAAATGTGTTGATTAATATTTTTAAAAATTAATATTTTTAAAAATTAATATTTTCTAAAACAGATATTTAAAAACGGAAAAACACGGGCCCGAAAAAGCCCACCTGCAATCGCCAGCATCGCATCCAGCAAGCCCCTGTGGTTTATCTTCACCTCGAACTTCCCGAGCTGTAGATCTGTGAGGATCTCCGTGAGCACCTTGATGATCTCGGCATCCGCCACCATGGGGGCGTACGCGCCTGAGGGGGGAGAAAAGGGGAGGGAAGGGGGAGAGAGAGGGGGGAGAGAGGGGGGCAGTAATTATATGTTATTATTACGTGTTTTTTTCTGCAAAAACAAATCTACAAACGAAATGAAATCTAGCCTGAGAACCAACTGCCCAACGTTCTCACGAATCCGCAGCAAAACACACACACCTCATCTCCTTCCCTCCAAACCACCACACCAAAAACACACCTACGCATCAACTCCTTCCCTTTTCAACCCCCATTCCTTCGCTGGCATTTGCCCCCCCCCTCTACCCCTTTGGTTTCTCCCGCCCACTCCGCCTCACCCGCAATGTCAAAGTCGCATTGAAAGAACTCCCGGAAGCGACCCCGGGTCATCTGGGGCTGATCACGGCGATAAACCTGATCACGTGCAATTACAAGTACGGCAGCAGTAGCATTCAGCATTCGTAAAACAACGCACAGCAGGCTCTGTACGAGCAAGGGAACAGCTATGGAAGTACGATACACAAAAAACCCAGAAGTCCACAGGCCATTTAGAAGCATGAGAAAGGAAATACAGAGTGCAGCAGCATGTGCGCAGTAGTAGGAGCACTACGAGGCTGAAAGACGTTCGTCCACTTTTGACTCTCGGCCCCCGGGCCCCCAACATCACTACACCCTATTACCCAATGCAGTAAGGTCAATGTGTGCCCACCCTCGCACTCAGCAAGGGTGGGCACAACTGCCGTCCGCAAAGGTACGCCCCGCCAACTCCCCCCACCCCCAACCCCCTACCTTGCCAATGTGGTATCGCTTAATGTTGCCAATGGAGTGTACGGCAACGAATCGAGCAAACGGAACCGTCAGGTCGTACCGTAGGGAAAGAATCTCGCCACCTGAAAAAGGTGTGATGCGTGTATGGGGGCCAGGGGTAGGGGTAAGGGGAGGGGAGGGGTGGGGTGGATGTGGCGGGTAGGGGAAAGGGATGAAGAGAATGAAGACATACATTACATCCAACACAACCTTATGTCCGTGAAAATATAAGACCCGATAAAAAGATCCAGCACCGAAGAGAACAACGACAAGGAAGGTAAAGCCAAAACAAGCTCTCCGACGACATGGGGAATTGGTCTCCCGAATAAAAAATCATGACGAAACGGCGATTCCGGCGTAGACACCCGCCCTTCGGGGAACGCAAGAAAAAGGGGGTCACGGGGTCCCTCCCCCCCCCTGATCAGACCCCCAACCTCCAACCTCCGACCCGCCACCACGGCTCCCATCTCACCCTGACTTACCCTGATCCGCCAGGTCGTAAATGAGCTTCGAGTCCTCGCCGTACTTCCCCATCAGCGTCTCACGAAGCTCGAAGACCTGGGGGGGGGGAGTGTATGGGTGTGTGTAGGAAGAGAGAGTGTGTGTGTGTGTGGCGGGAAGGGGGCGACGACGAACCACAGACAAGTGAGGCTGATATCAAAGATAGACGGATGCTCCAGAAATAGACCGGGAATAGACAGATACTGCGAACAGGAACTTGTTTGTTTGCGGTGTTGTCACGGGTTATAGCGGTTGTACGTCTGGTGTTGCAACAATCATCCACCTTGGGGAGGGCGGCCCCCCCCTCGGCATCAGTTGGCATCAGCTTCACTCGTTCGTGGTTCCTCTTTCCCCCTCGACCACCTTCCCCAACCCCATACTCCCCTTCCCCCCCCGGCTCACCGGTGTGTCAATGGCCACCGCGCCGTGCTTTTTGAACACGGACACGATGATGGCAAACGCCTTTTCACGGATCGCCATCTGCTCGGGCAGGAAGTCCCGCGTGCCCTTGGGGATCTTGGGCTTACGACGAGCCTGTGGATGGGGGTGGGCGGGAAGGGCTAAGACGACCATTGTCTGTTGATACCAGAGATATCAAAGATAGACATATACTGAAGGAATATTTGTAAGTTATGAATGGGAGGAGGGGGGGAAAGACGAACCACACACAAGTGAAGGGGAGGAGGGGGGAAGGGGAGCGGAAGGAATTTATATCACAGGAGTGGTAGGGATGACATACACAACTTCAGAAAGGAACAAATGTCGAAATGACTTTTTAAGTTTGCACCACCATTAAGACCGGAGTCCGAGGTGATGATTCAAGTGATTGCCCACCATAACTTCGACCCTAAATCTTCAACCTCAATAAATAAATAAATAAATAAATAAAAATAATAATAATTTTGGCTTGTGCGCGCGAGGGATGAGGGCAGGAGGGGACGCACCCCCTCAGGCTTGATGGGGGCTTACCCCCACATCCCGGTGCGCAGCAGCTCCCGCACCGCCCGTAACCCGCACATGACCCCCCTCTCTCCCCACCTACCCCACCCAACCAACACAACAACCCTCCAACCCCTACATCTTTCCCACCCCCTTTTCCCTTCCCAATGTACACCGCCCCCCAACGCCGCCAACCCCCAACTTCCCCCCCTTGACCTGGTTTGCTTCCACCACGGCCCGCAGCTCGTCCAGGAACTTGGCAGCCGCCGAGCCCAGGGGTTCCAGGGCCTTATGGGCCCCCACCCAGGCGGATGGGACGGAGGTGGGCGGGAGTAAGAGCCCCGGCAGGAGAAGGCCGTCAGCCGCACCTGAATTATTAAAAGTGTGTGTGGCAAGGGTGAATGTCCGTTGATGATCTGAGCTGCGATGAGAGGAACTGGCAAATGAATGTGTGTGTGTGTGTGTGTGTGTGTGACGGGGGGGGGGGATAAAGAGTGCACGTAGCGAGAACGCATGTGGTAAGGGTTTGCATGGAGAGTCTGTGGTCAGGTGTCGTACTCACCCGCTGCCTCCGCTGCTGCCCTCTCCACGTACGACCGCAGCAGTGCCGTACCCTTGCCCAGTACCACGCCGCTGCCGGCGCCCTTCCGGTCCTTCTTCTTGTCGCCGCCCTTGCCGCCGGCGTTGCCGCCGCCCTTGCCGCCGACGGCCGCCTCCGAGCCGACGGCGGCCTCCGCTGCCGGCGGCGCAGGAGGGCCCTGCGCACCGTCGCGCTCAGAATAACATATTAGTAACGCTAGCAACAGAAAGACCAAGGGACTGGCCATGACCCACGGAGGACACCCTGGAAAATTCTAAGGGAGTTGAAGATTCAGGGACGCATGCTCGCTTTTTGCCACCCCAACTAACCGCCCACCTAACAGCGATTTCCCATCCGTAGTTTCCCCATAAATTCCTCTACTTGCTGCTGCTGGTGTATCCTCCATCGCTGTTTTACAGCCGCTGCAACAGCTGCTGCTGCTGCTGCTAAAGCAGCGAGCACGGCGTACTGCTACAGCGCCGCTCGCGTGCACTTTTTCCGTCCTGAAGTAATACCGCATCACCAGGACCGCTGCCATAGCCCCGATCACGCTGCTGCTGTTGCTGCTGCCTCCAGGAAATAACCGTAGCCAACCCACAAACCGCTAAACCGCTCGAAGGGAGCTCAGGTAAAGGCAGAAATCGCCGACACTGACAACTAAAGAAATGTTCCAAATGAAGCGGGTCTCGCGGCCGGTGTCACTCACCTCCAGCGCCCTCAGGCTCATCACCGCCGCCAGGCCCTCCAAGGCCACCGCCTCGCTAGAAGCCTGGATAGCCGCACTGGCAGCCAGGGCAGCCTGAACCGCTGCGGGGCGGGGGAGCACGGGAGATTCACATGCAAGAAACAAGATAAGAAAGAGAACAGGGAGGATGAGAGAGAGCGCGAGAGGAAAGAACTTAAAAATAGAGGAAGCAAAGAAAAAGGTTGAGTTCATGTCACATCACCTGGTATCGCATCGCGTTCACGTCATTGGTGTGGTTCGGGTTTGGAGACGCAAAGGGTGGGATATATCCACTGCCCACAAGGAGGGGGTCCCTGAATGCATCGCCCGTGCCGCACCGACATCCCCAACCCTTAAACCCCTACTTCGTATCCCGGCCGATGGTGCTAACTGACCCATGGGTCTCCCATCCACCCATCCACACCACTCACTCAAAACCAACCCTCCATATCCGGCCTTGTATCCACCCACCCACCCGCCAAGCCACCCGCCCTTTTACTCATCCAGCCACAGCACCCACAGACCCACGGGTCATCCAAGCACCACCACCACCGTCCATCACTCACCCGGCATCGCGTCCACGTCCTCAAGCATCGCCTGGCCCACTGCCGCCATCTGCCGCTGCGCCGCCGCCAGCCTGCCCTCCACTGCCGCCAGCTGCTCCAGAACCGCCGACAGCGACGCCGCCGGGGCAGCGGCGGAGCCGTCAGAAGCTGCCTCCCCTAGAGCCGGCCCCGCAGCGGTCGCGGTTAATCTCGCGGTTACGGTTTTAGCCCTGGCGATGCTGTCCCTCCCGGTAGCGATCAGAGCCCGGCTCAGGTCCAGGAGGGAGGTGGGTAGTACTGGGGAGGGGGCGGATACGGGCGTAAGGCCCTGGGGGACCCCAGGGAATGGATGGTGGATGGGAGGGAGGGAAAGACGAACCACGAACGAGGGAGGGAGGGCGGGGAAACGGAGGGGAGCGCCTGAGGAGGAGGAGGAAGAAGAGCATGACCCTCGACTCAAGAAGATTGACACCGCCGTGTAATCAACCCCTTCCCGACAGCACAGGACATCCCATTCGGCAACTCCCAATCCAAAAAGCTTGCCTGCCTGGATTTCGACTTTTCTCTTTGTCTGATAATCGTCCTTTCCAATTCATTGTGGCTTTCGAGTTTTGGGGGAAAAGAGAAGCCCAGCGCGCACTAGCCATCGTTGTCCCATCACGGCCCTGTCCACCATTTTCCCCCCACCACCAAAACCCCCCCATATGTACCTTGGGCGGCAGCGCCCCGCTCTGCACCTCGCTCCGCACACAGCTGTACGCGGCCGACAGGGCCTCACCCAGCGCCCCAAGTCGCTGTGCTTCAGCGGACAGGAACCGGGGAAAAAACGAACCACGAACGAGTAAACGAACCGGGGGACGGAAGACGGTGGCGGGCCGGGTCGACACCATGCAACAAGGCCGAAAGGGAAGGGCACGGGTCAGGAAGGAAACCGAAAACAAGATAGCTATTTCATTTGTTCAAAGCCCTAAAACCCTAAATTTCGTGAGTAGGTAGCTGTGCTGAGCGCTTCGGGAGATGACCGAGGAGGATCAGAAGCCAGGAGTAGCCAGCCAGGCCCAAGAGGGCGATATGCTGGTGTGGCAACGAGGTAATTATGGTCACGACCCCAGCAGGTGCCAGACTCGACCAACGTCAACAAATACAGCTAGTCCGCGCCACCATCAAGCCCGTCGACAATCGTACCTGCGGCGCTGCCGTGAACGGAGCCAGTTGCTCCGCCCCAGGCCCCCCCTTCAGTGTATCCACTCGCTTAGAACCTTCCAGAAGCCCCAGCAGCTCGTCCGCTACCACCACTGCTGATTTGTAGCCCTGGGACTCCACCACATCGGCCTCGAACGACTTCGTCTGTAGGAGGGCGCCAGGATATATCACAATAATAAGGGGCGGGTGGGAGGAATCATATGCGATAAAAGTCAACATTTATGGAGAGGGAGGTCCTTGGCGGAGGAAAGGTGTTGGAGTGCGGGTACAGGTGCAGTGTACATGTGTGAGTTTTTGCTGTGAGGTGGTGATGTTGGAGCAGCAACAGCAGGAGGGACGAAAGAGCCAGACCAGGCATGACATTAGTGGAGAATGGAAAGCCACGCATAAATACGATAGAAATCATGTGACCCAGATGAAATCAGGAAGTAACTAGGGGTCAACGCGGGCCGGGGGCCGGTTGGCGGGTGAGGGAAATCACAGGGACGTGAGGTCGCGACAGCAAAACACGCAGCAGGACGCGACCGGAAAGAACACCCAGAAGGGTCTCTTCCAATGATTTTCCCCAGCAACACGAACACGCGGACCGGACCCAGATCCGGAAACTCCTCCAGGATCGTGCCCGATACAGACGGATTTTTATCTTCCCCGCCGCCTTATATTTTGAATTCCCGGTAATGCGGGACCGAATAGGACGGTGGCAGCTGCGCACCTGCACACCCAGTGCCTCGCAAGAAAGCGCTGTTGTGGCTGTGGCAATTGTGAGCAGTTTTTTGCCTCCCTGGACCGCCAGAGCGGCCACGCCCGCGGCCGCAGAGCATCCGGTGGTCAACACCACGCGCTCCGTCGCGCTGAGTCCAGGGGTGGTGATACCCGCCTCTGCCAGCGCGTTCGTGAGAGGTGCCCCGGCCGGTGAGGGGGTTTCGGTGTCGCCGTTGGAGGAGGGAAGCAGGGCCGAGCCAGTGCCGTGGCAGGCGTCAGCTAGGCGGGAGAGGACTTCTTTGTCGGTTGGGGAGGCGGGGAGCGTGGGAAGGATGTTTTTGTTGAGGAGCGAGACGATGAATTCTGCAACCTGGACGCGCGTGCCGCTGGTGCCATTCATGACCGTGAGCAAACGCGTTGCTAAGACTGCACGAGCCTGGGCTTCGTCGAGGGCCGGGGGTTCTGCTGCGTTGGTTGGTGATGGGGATTCGATGGATTCGGGCTGGAAGGACTTTGGCGGCGGCGACGCCTTTTTGACGCGTTCTGCACCAGCGGCATCCAAAGCGACAACAAGGCCGCCTTGTGCAATTTTAACGACGTCATCTAGGCTGGGCTGCGCGCCAATGCCACCGATCGTAAAGGGCTTAGTTGACATTTTGCTGGACGGCAAGCTTGCGTGCACGCCAGTTGCGTTATGGAACGAATTAACCAAGGATTTGGTATCCTGGAGTTTTAATAAGGATGCACTACCAGAGATGAGCAGTTTGGGGAAGTCGCGTAACCCGGACGGCGCGGACGCGAGCCCAGCCGAAAGGAAGCTATGCACTCTAATATGTAGTGCGTGTCCCTTCCTAGCGGTAGTAAAAATTGCATGCATGGGGGATGTCGCGCCAATTGCCGTCCCATGTCGCAATAAAGTGCTTCCCGAGCGCTGCATACGACAATTTCCGAGACAAGTCGCCATGACTAGCGCACCACAGACCATGGAAGCAGCATCAAAGCCTGCCTCAGGACAACGACCAGGTGTCAGAGGACACCTGCTACGCGTTGCTTTCCTAGTGTTAGCCATTTGTATTGGATTGGTGCTACCTGTCCAGGAGAGAGGCACCCCAGTTAGGCGAACGTGTTTCGGCCATCATCTGTACAAGGACGCAATGAGGGTGCTGCGGACGACGGTGCCTTCACGGCATCGGCCTTATAGCGTTGCCACTCCGCGGCCAGCAACTGTCGCTCCACAGCCACCAGCTACTACATCAACATGCACGTCTCAAGGCGATACCTGCAGCATGGCCGGGCCTGGCTTTGCAGGACGTAGTGTAGCCACGCCTTTCAACCAGCAACGTGGCCCCGCGCCCAGCGCAGCTACACCTGAGGTTTCTGGAACAACAATTGCTGCAGATAAACGATGGTGGAATCAGGAAAAGGATTTGTGGGTTGAAGTACATTCCGAAGAAGACTTCCATCGGGAAGTGAGTCATGTGATGCCGCTCCTCTCACCAAAACACATAAATTCAGTCTCAGCGTTTTGATTCGATGCGTCGTTCAGTGGCGTTTTTTCTGTAACGTTGGAGACCTTCCCAGGAAGGCCTTGCAAGGAGAATCACTCCCTGACATACGACTGAATATGGCCAACCATTTCGCAGGTTAGCAGCGGGGACAAGCTCGTGGCGGTGGACTTCTTCGCAACTTGGTACGTATCATATGATCTGTGAGGTGTCCCTCGCAAATCAAACCAACCAACCAACAACCGCATGTCGAGGTTACAAGTAGTATTTTCGTCAGAACCCCGGCACGCAGGCTCCCTGCATTGATCTGAAGCGGTCTGGATTCGGTGTGTTGTACAGATCAGCATCAGCATCGGCGCCAATCCAAGTTAGCTGACCCAAATGGCTGGGTCCAGGCCCCACCCTCTCTAGTGTCCCTCGTCCTTTGTGACCTTCGCCCTCCCTGCCCCCTTTCCTTTCTCTCTCTCTCTCTCTCTCTCTCTCTCTCTCTCACACACACACACACACACATACACACTCTCGCACAAACACTTCCCCCCGGGTCGTGTCATTGGCCGCAAGTCACACCCCTTGGAGCACACCGCTTCAGGCACATCCAGACACACGCCGCGCCCGCCGCCCAGCGCATGTTGCCTGATATGTTGCCTGATCACTTCCCACGTCGCAGACACCATTTACAAACCACGTACCGCACTTCCACCCAAATCAGGTGCCATGGCTGCGAGAAGGCTTACCCGGAGATTTGCCGCGTAATTCGTGACCCTGAACTTCGGAAAAAATACAAATTTGTCAAGGTAGTGTAGGGGAGCGGATTCGATGGGTGGTGGCGGGAGCGGCTCGGGTAATGCTGTGGGGCGTGACGCAGTGTGGCGGTGTATGTGAGGTGAAGGGCATGGCGCATGGGGCGGGGCCTGTGGTGGAGGTGTAGAGGTCAGAAGTTTGCGCGAGCTTGGATATGGCGTTCCCCGCCGCCTATCTCTTCACATTGTATCGTATCAACACCCCCCCTTCCCCAACGGGTTGTCATTCCCTTCACCCGTTCTCGGGCGAGTCGAAAACCTCCCCTCCCCCCTCCCCCGGGTCGTACATTGCCCCTGGCACATTGGTCTTCTGCTGCTGCTGTGTCCCGACAGGCCTGCGTGGACGAGCTCAAGACGCTCGCTAAGAATGAGGGAGTCACGGCCCTGCCGCGCATGCTCGTTTATAAGCCCGGGTATGGCCAGTTGATCTCCATCGACGTGCCGTACTCCAAGGTACGGTAACGAAAGTACGGCAAGTTTTATTGGTTGTATATCGGTGTGTAGACCGTGACGGATTTGTGTGGTGGGGGTCGAAGCGATGTGTTTTTTTTAAGGGGAGGGCTGCTATGGGACATGGAGCTGGGGGGGGGGGTATTTGGGGTATGTAGTAGCTTCGGGATATGTGCCATGCGGCGCTGGAAGAGGACTAATGTCCTGCGTTTAAACTGCGTGTGTTGTGTTTGTTTCCCTTGAAAGAGCAACTGGGTCTGCTATGTGATGCCATTTTTTCTGAAGTGCCGTGCATTGCTATCGGTTGGAAATTTTTTAAAAACTAATGCGTTGTATCAGACGCTGCTCGCGCTGTCGGACGCGCCTTAAAATGTGCCTGGTAGTGAAATCTTAAAACCCAAACCATCCTGTTACTTCCTTAGCATTCCCTCCTTCCTTCCCGCCCGCTCTCTCCCCCAGATTCGCTTCTTGAAGGCCAACCTGAATGTCATCGCCGGCAACCCAGGGATGGCCTTTGCACTCGACCCAAACGGGTACGAACATTGCCTTGTCGTACGTCCATGTCGTACACTGCAGCAGTTAGCATGTGTTTCTTCTGTCGATGGGGCCTGTTTGAGGCGGTGGTTGTCCTGTGTTGACGTGTCTGTCTGTCCGGGAGGGCAACTCCCGGCTTTTTGGCAAACATCCTGAGATTTGCGCTGTCTTGTGGCGCTATCGTACATTGATGCTGTCGTTACAGAACATAGAATATAGGACATGTGTTCCTCGCTGCCTACCCAGAGCATGTGCATGCATGGCTTCATGTAATGTACGACTACGGCGGTGTTGGCCGTACAGAGGTACACTCCGAAGCCGTGCTTCCCCGTGCTCTCGACCGTCCGACTTCCCCCCCGCCCGTTCGTGCTCTCTTCTCTGTGTGCGTGTGCTTGTAACTGTGTATGTACGTACGTATGTATGTATGTATGTATGTATGTATGTATGTATGTATGTATGTATATGTATGTATATGTATGTATGTATGTATGTATGTATGTATGTATGTATGATATAGGTTCGTGGCGCCCAACGGCACGTTGCCCTCTCGTGACGTGGCCGCCGCCGTGGCCGCCGCCAAAGCCCGGGAGGTGGAGCAGCTGCAGTCAAGTCATTCGGGACTATTCGACCACCTACTCAAGAAGGCCGCCAGCATCGGCGACACCGCCAAGGGCAGCGGAGCCGCCGCGGCAACCGCTAACGGCCAACGCCTCAGTGCCACTAACGGTAATGGCAACGGTAACGGTGCTGGGGCGGCTAGTAGCAGCAGTAACTTGCCGGTATCAGCGTTGGTTGGGGCGGCGGCGCCGGGGGCAGCGGCGTGTAAGGCGCCGCCGGGCGCTGACGCGGCATTGTACGAGGCGGCGCGCCGACAGTTCTTACAAGGCCATTCTGCGGAGTACGGCTATGGCGGCATCATCGACTCGCTGTATCCCAAGGAGGTGAGAGGAATGGAGGCCGCGTTTGGAGACGGAGATTACGGTTGGCGGTTATGGTTGGCGGTTATGGAAGCCTAGTGCTCTAGCGGGTTGGTTTGACGGCGCGAGAACGAGCGAGGGACTGTACGGCACGACTGGATTGCGTAGATCACCTAGCTGTGGCCTTGCAATAAGTAGAGACATTTTTTGGATTTTTTTATAATTCCATATTATTCTATTACTATTTTTGTATTTCTTCCCACAGTAGTGGCTGAGGGAGTGCCGTCAGGGTTCCCCCTTGACGCCAAAAAGGACTTCCTAATTACTGCGCCAGCTTTGAGAGCGCTGTACGAGGGGGAACTTCCATGCTGAAAGCCAAAACCAACACAACATAACACATCATACAACATTCACCCACCACACTGCCTGAGTACGGCTGTTTTTAACCGCCCTCTCTCCCTCTCCCCCCGACAGGTCGGTTGCCGAATGGCCCCTAACGAGCACTATTTGGACTACACCGGCTCGTCAGTGTACTGCCAGACTCAGCTCGAGAACGTGTTTTCGGAGCTGCGACAGTGCATGTTCGGGAACCCCCACTCCGCAAACCCTAGCTCCTCCTTCACAAGCGACAGAGTGGAGGAGGTCCGGGATATGGTGCTCAAGTACTTCAACGCGAGCCCCGCAGATTACCAGGTAAATGCGTGCGTGCTACAAAGTAAATAAATTGACCATTTTATGAGTACGACACTATTGTGTGTACGACACCATTGAAAGTACAATTTCGAAATTGACCATATCTTTTTCCGATCATGTCGCCCATCGTAGGGTTCTGGCCGAACGCTTGATCTTGACGGTGTGGCTTGATTAGGCCGGTTATCGCGCCAGACAATACTTTACCCAACTCCGTGGACACCTAAGACTAACTAACATGTAACTAACCGCTAACCGTTTTCCCAACTGTTTTGAAAGGTTGTCTTTACGAAATCTGCAACCGACGCACTTAAGATCGTTGGCGAGACATTTCCCTGGTCTGAGGGCAGCATGTTCAGGTGGGGAGGGTGTTGAGAGGACGAGCAAACCATAGTAGTTGTGGTGGTTGTGGTAGTTGTGGTTTATGGGTTGCGGGTGAGGGGTTGGCGAGTGAGTAGGGGCCTTCTGCTGTCGGTCCCTTTTCACGTGCGGTGGCTGGCCTTCTTCTCGGCCTTCTGTTTGTTTGACTGTCCAGGCTTAGGAACCCCAACCCCCCATACGCACAGGTCACCCGTTATAATATGTAAAATACAAAATTATAACAGATATAATAATAATAATAATAATAATAATAATAATAATAATAATAATAATAATATCCACAAACCTTCATTCCTATGCATTTTCTCGTGTCCTAATTATAGTGTTACCGTATCCATCTTCCCAGGAACAGTTTGACCTCCTCCTTTTCTCCGCGAAACCAACTCCCCTCTCCCTCAATTACCTAATTTGGATGTCGGCTGCTCGGCTGCGTTGTTATTTCGCTTTGCATCCTCAGCATCATGATTTCCCCTCCCCCTGCCCCCCCTGGCCTCCCCTCCCCTCCCCTGCCCCCCCCCGGCCCCCCCGTTCTGAAGGTACCTCCGTGAGAACCACAACAGCGTCCTGGGTATCCGGGAGTACGCTCTCCAGGGGGGGGGAACATTTCAGGTGGGCTTGGAGGGGGAGGGGGGAGAAGGAGAAGAGCAGCTCCCATCGCTCTCACTCCCATCCCTGGACGACGGCTGCTTTGGCTGCCGTTTGGGGACCCGTCTTCAGCTGCTGGCTGGCCATTGGGATGTCTACAGTCTATGTCCCTGGTTTTAAAGGGGTTTTAAAGGATCTTAAAGGGTTTAGTCCTGAATTTAGTCCTGTTCCCTCCTTTGCACCATCACATTATCGTGATGATGCCCACCGACCGACCCGCCGACCCACTTTCTTTCGCCCCCCCCCCTAGACCCTTACCACCTACCCACTCGCCGCCCACCCACCCCCCAGGCCGTGAATGAGAGTTTCGTGGACCGCTGGGCCATGAGGGGCGACAGCGCGGGGGACCACTCGCCCGCGAACACCCGCTTCCCCGCGCCCACCTACAGCCTCTTCGCCTTTCCCGCGGAGGACAACTTCGCCGGTGTGTGTGTGTATGTGTGTGTATGTGTGCGTGTACGTGTATTCGTGTGTGCATTAGTGTGCGCATGCGTGTGCTTTGCCTCTTGTGGCTTTCCTCTGTTGTGTGTTTTCCTGTGCGCGCGCGCGTGTGTGTGTGTGTTTTACTCTTTCACAAAGGCAATCGGAACCTCTTATGGGCTCTCGGTGTTTGTTTTTCGCAGCGTGGCATTCCCGCCGCGTCCGGCGCCCGTGCGCGCGTCCGTGTGTGTTTCCTTTTAAAATCTTTTTGGGATACTCGTCTTCCAATGCAATCTGAGAGTCGGTTTCGGAGTGTGCTGTCTTGGTGTTTGTGCGCATTTGCAATGCCGCAGGAACCCCGGACCTTTCCCCCTCCGCAACCGCCCCCACTTCCTGCAGTATATCTGTCTATCCTTGAGGAGTATCCGGAGGTATACCGTCATTACCTCCGGTACCTGCTTCAATCGTGTGTGTTTGTCTTACCCCGGCCCCCCACCTTCCCTCTCCCCCCCGCCCCCTCCCCCCTCAGGAGTGAAGTACCCGCTCAGCTGGGTCCGTGGTGTGCAGTCGCGATCCACAGACAGCCACAGGTGGCTCGTCATGGTGGACGCGGCCGCCTACGTGCCCACACAGCCCCTGGACCTGTCCCAAACACCCATTGACTTTGTCGACCTGTCCTTCTACAAGTGAGTGAGAGTGTGTGTGAGTGAGAGTGAGTGTGTGTGTGTGCGTGTGTGTATGTGTCTGTATGTGTATGTGACCGGGAAGGGAAGGGGGAAAGGAGGGGAAAGGGCACGGGTGTGTTTCTCTTTGGGGGGGAGAGGAGCCGCACGGGTGAGTGGGGATGGGGTTTACAAGGGGGTTGGGTGGGGCGGGAGTAGGAGGGATGATGTGGGCGTGAGTGGGTCTGTGGGGGGGGGGGGAGGGGGAGGGAGATGGGAGCTGTTAGGGGGGCAGCCCTGTCCCCTTCTGCTTCGTTCCCTTTTGCGGTGGCGACGTCTTGATTGCCTAGGTTTATCTTATCTCCCACAGCCTCCCATCGTCTGCCGAATGCTATTTTGTAACGGTTCCTCAACGTCTTGTAACAATGCTTTTGCGCTCGTCCCTCCTTTCTTTCTCCTGCCCATTTCCCCCCCCGCCCATCCTCGTCTAAGGATGTTCGGATACCCCACGGGTCTCGGAGCCCTCATCATTAAAACCAATTTGGTGCCACTGCTGCGCAAGGTGGGTTTTAGGGTTTTAGGATTGCCAGTGTAAATGGTGGTTAGTCCTAATGCCCCCTCCCCCCCCAACAACGACTTCGTTAGGACGGGCAAGCCCCTACCCCCTGCTCCCCTGCCTCCTCCTGGACTGTCTGTCTATATCTGGTATCTGCTTCATTTGCCAGTGATTCGTCTTACCCGCCCTCCCTCCCCCTTCCCTCCCTCCCCCTTCCGCTCCCCCCTCATCCGCAACAACAAAAGGTGTTTTGGGGGGGCGGCACGGTGGCTCTCGCGACCTCTGAAGATAACTTCCACGTACTCAAGTGCCGGCCCTCCGACCGCTTGGAGGATGGAACGGTGCGTAACTCGTGGTGGGGACCCGGGGGTTGGCGGGGGCCCCGGGCGGGGAGTGTGTGTGTATGTGTACGTATACATGTGTGTGCTCCGCGTCCTTCTATCTTCCTTCCTTTTCCTCTTCCATCTCCTCCAATGCCTTCTTTTATTTCTTCGCGCCCTCTCCCATCGCCCCTCCCGTCGCCGCGTTTTATACTTTTCCGCATTCCTCTCTCCCCCATTCCTCTCTCCCCCATTCCTCTCTCCCCCATTCCTCTCTCCCCCATTCCTCTCTCCCCCACTCCCCTCGTCCCGTCCGCCACCCCGTCGTTGCTGCTAGGTGGCCTTTCTGGACGTGATCGCGGTAAAGCACGGGCTCAACATGATGGCCAAGCTGGGCGGCATCGCTAAGATCCAGGCCCACGTGGCCTGTCTGACGGAGTGGCTGTACAGCCGTCTGGCCTCGTTGCGGCACTCCAACGGGGCGCCCATGTTGGCCATATTCGGGAAACACCACATGCCGAACCACCGACAGGTGCGCGCGCGCGTGCGCGCGTGCGTGTGTGTGTGTGTATATGTGTGTATGTGTGCGTGTGTGTGTGTATGTGTGTGTGTGTGTGCGTGTGTGTGTGTATGTGTGTGTGTGTTGGGGTGGGAGAGATATGGGTGTGTGTGGATGGGTGCGTGCAGCATGTGGTGCCGTGGCAGCATGTGGGGGTGCCGTGAGGTTGGGGTGTGGGAGGTGGGATTGGGAGGTGGGATTGGGGGATGTTATGGTGGTCTTGGTTGTGTGTGTGTGTGGGGGGGGGGGTAGCGTTGACGTGGGAGGTGACGTGGGAGGTGTTGCGTGTCTCTGTGTTGATGGGGGGATTCTGCTAACCACTACCACTATCGACGCCAACATCAATGTCACCTGCCTGCTACCGACCATCATTAGCACCACCACCAACAAAGCAACAACTCACCCTCCGCTCACAACACGCACACACACACACGCACACACATGCAAATGCACAGGTCCAGGGAGGAATTGTCAACTTCGAGCTTCTCAAGCCTGATGGATCCATCTTCTCGTACAAGACGGTGGAGAAGGAGGCCGCGGGTGCCGGATTTCATGTACGGCAATGACGGGGGGGGCGGGTGTTCGGAAGGGGGTGAGGAAGAGAGACATCGGGGGAGGGGGCCCGGAGGAGAAAGGGTTGTTCTTAAAGAGGATGAAAAAAGTATGATAACGCCGTGTTGGCTTTGCTGTTGGGCTGGGCCTATGGTGCTACACGAGGTGGTGAGATGGGGAGGGATGCATGTGTGGAGAGAGGGGAACTCGCGGTCTCTTTTCGGTGCCGGTGCCTTCTGTCAGCTAAAAGCTATATATCCGCTAAAACTCTATAAAACCCTGAAACCCTAACAACCCCAGCTAAATGTCGTCTCTTCCCGGAAGTGCGACGGAGGGTAGTTCTTGACGGAGGGCAGTGTCTATTATCGCCCCTTTCCGCCACCTAGCTCTCGCCGCCTTACAAACCCCCACTTCAACTCGCCAGCGCTTCATCTTACCATCTTTACCCCCCCCCTCAACTATATAAGGCCCCGTATATAAGGCAGCTCTGGTATTTATAACCACGTCGCTATAACCGTCAGAACCTACACCGCCAATCAAATCTGTGAAGCTAATCTGACCATTACTTCCTCTCCCGCCCCTACCCCTCCTCCACACACACACACACACAACACACAACACGCACATACCCGGCCGCAGCTGCGTACCGGTGCGGAGTGCAACCCGGGTGCCTGTTACAACTACCTGGGAGTGCAAGAGAGCGAGGTGGAGTCGCTGGCGGGCAAGAAGGAGGGCTGCGAGGATGACGTTGAGTTCATCAGGGTGCAGCGACCCGTCGACCAGGACCAGGTCGGTGCGTAGGGCTGTTGGGGGCGATGGAAGTGGGGGTGGGGTGGAGGCGGGGCAGGGAGAGTGGGGGTGATGCCGAATTATTTGTTAAAGCCTTCAGAGAAGAAGCATTCACGACTTGTGACATGTTATGCATGAAAACCTCCTCATGATGTTGGCTGTTATTGTTATTGTTATTGTTGTGGTGGCGGTGTTGCGGTGTTGTACAGGAGGCGATCAGCTCCGCCGACATCCTCCGCTCCATCGCCAACTCCAACATCAGCCTGGCGCACCCCGCTGCTGTGGCGCTGAAGTGGGTGGAGGTGCCTCTGGGCTCGGTGCGGGCGTCTCTGGGCTGGTGGAGCACTTTCGATGATGTGTACGCGCTGGCGGACTGGATTGAGCGAACCTATAAGGACCGGACGGAGTGATGAGGAGGTGAAGGTGTTTTTTCCCCTCTCCCGGGAGAAGGGACCCTTCGGGGGGGGGGGAGAGGGGGAAGGGGAACGCGAAATGATGTCATCGCGGGCGGTGTGGGTGGCTGGATGGGTGGTCGAGGGAGGTGAAGGTGAAGGTGAGGCAAGTGCGGAGGGCGAGCGGCGCGGGTGAGGTCGGCATGATTGTGGTTGTGGGGTTGTGGGGGGAGGAAGGTGGGCGGGAGGTGGGCGGGAGGTGGGCGGGAGGGGGTTATGGAGAAAAAATGCTGCAGGGTTCGGAACATGTGCGTGCCGTAATTTCGTATGTTCAGATGGTATTTCCTCCAATTATTTTGGAGAAGCGTTTGGTGGAGTGTCGTGCGTGCTTTTGGAATAAATGGTGATTCTGTGCTAATTTGTTCTTGATGGGTGTGGGGGAGGGGAGGGTGAGGAGGGAGGTGGGCAGGCAGGGTGCGATGCGTGAGTGGCATATGACTGGTGAAAATATTTGCGGAAATCCAACAAGAATATTTCAATTTAAATTTATGATGAAAGTGATTAAGAAGAAATGGATGATGGCTGGGAAGGCGAAGGTATGGTGTGGTCGTCCCCATCTGGCGGCAGAGAGGGGAACTAGGGGACGGCTGTCCATTGCCGTACTGTCCTTGTCGTGGCAGGCGGCGACTTGAAGAAGGAATCAACATCCGCTGATCGCCTGCCCAGCTGTTGTGTTTGGGTTTGATTGATTTTTAAGTTAACAGGTGCTAAATTGTAGCGCAGACGCCATTTTGTTCGCTACATTGTTCAACATGGTGCCGTACACATGCCATTTGTTGTACACATCGTGTGGTACAAAAGATTGAATCCCAAAACTTCTGAACGAAATATAAATATATAGTACCTGATGACAGGGATGAATGCTGTCACGTGTTGTTGGCCGGAGAAGTAGTAAAGGTTTGCGTGTGTGTGTGTGTGTGTGTGTGTATAATGACCTTGATCCGCACCCTTCGGGGTTGGAGAGAGCCTCTACGATCTCCTGTCGCAAAACTCATGCTGTGCCACAAACCCACGCTGTAAACGGACACGCTTCGAAACCTCACAATGGCTCGTGTGCGTCAAGCGGGGAATTGAGGCCCGTTGTGGTGCTGATGGTGAAGATGGGCATGGGCTATGCCTAGCAGTAAGGCAGTGCTTGACAAAGAGATGACGATTAGTACCAAAACCTCTTCTGAGACCCGCTTGGCCTCGGTGCTTAAGTCAGAGCATGCGAACGAACCTATCCAGGAGAACAAGCTCGTAGCACTTGGCCATAGCGCCTCCTACCGCTATGCTCCGGTAGTTACTCGGCATGCTGGGGTCACCCTTCTTGTAAATTGGGGTGAGGACGGTAGTCGTAAGCTGTCGTGGGGAGTCCCCCGGTCGGCCTGATGTGTTCCAGAAGTACGTGCAGCACCGGGACAAGCTGGTTCACCTGCCCTCACCTAACCCCGTCACCTGCCCTCCACCTCTACCCGACGCAGTGGCCCTCTGCTTCTCGAGGCATGCGCGCATAGCGACAATACTCAGGCGGTACTGCTTCCAAGCCTGGCGCCTTACTGTTAGGCGGGTTTATGTAGTCGTTATGGTCGGGCTTGGCTTGGTGTGGATTAATGCAGAAGCAAAACAACTGTTTGCTTAAAGTGCTTCTGCGATTATTTAAGCAAATTATGGGAAGGAATTAGGTTTGTCTTGGGAGGACAATGATGGTCCACCACGTAACCGCACTATCAACGATTTCCCGTCCATGGGCCCCCGACTTTTACGGACATCCCCGCACGTGTGTGTGGAACTTGTAACTTGGTAGTGCGATTCCCGCTTGCCTTCCATCGTTTTATTTTGTAAAGCGCGGGAAGTAGCTTGCTGTTATGCCTCTCATCAATTGCATCAGTAGGTATGGCACGTCATATCCATCGTCCTGTCCTGACATCAAAACCTTTAAACGTGTGCTGGAGTGGTGGGACTCTTGTCGTATGACATGTGGCACGTGTTCAGCAGCGCGGCCTGAACAGCAAGCAGTTGCCTCCAAGTACGGCATACTTTTAAACCGTACAAAGCAAATGTTGCTTAGGGACCCTCCGTTCATTTGCGCGACCAGGGCGTTTACGGCTATGTTCTCTATTTGTCGTCTTTTTGCAAAGTATTTGTTTGGTGTGTTGGATGCCGAGCGCCGGCGGCAATCGTCCGCCTTCGTCTGAGAGAGAGAGAAACAAAGAAAGGAAGGGAAGCTTGTAAGAGATTCCTTTCGTAGTCCTCACTGGATTTAAGAGGATAAATGCGAGTGCCTGGCTGGCTGAGTGGCAGGATACCGTGCGTTAGAAATGCGAGTGAGTTGCCATCAGCAGGGCTGCGGAGGAGCTCGGGAGGAAGAGAGCTCCGAAAGTCGAAATGGCTTTGAAGGCCATCCCCCCGCCGGCAGCCGTCCCTCTTTTAAACAAGAAGACCGAAACTATCACCCAGGCATTGGCAAATAGTTGTGATCCATTTCTGGGTCACTGACTGGACACTCCTTTCTTCCCGAGGTGGCAATAACTGCGCACACAGAATACACCGGCGCTTTAGGTCGCCGGCCAGCTGCTGTAGGTGTCACCCTGTGCCCTGCCGAATACCCACCCAGCCAGTTCCATCCATATGCTCACATCGACAATCCACATATTAAAGACTCCGCACCTGAACCATAAGCCGTCACATCTGGAACACCTGCTTGTCCAGGTTTACTTGTCTTGGAGTCCTCGCTTCCATAAACTTCATAAGCAACCCGGCTGGTCCATTGTTGGGTTTTTCCCCCTAATGCCATCCCGCACACACGCGCGGACACATCTAGCGGTCTGTCAGAAGCACATCCCCCAAGCTGTACATCGGTGCAATGGACACTCAGGTAACTCACACATACAACATACCGCCGCTGTATGGTGTTCGTACTACAGGTCTAGATGTACTCCAGTGGGGTCCGAGTTGGGGTGGGGTGGGATGGGGTGGGGCACCACCTCCTCATCTTCTCAAACCAACAGGAAATCAGCCAACCAGACCAACAGGCCTCTCCACATCGCCACCCTTAAACAGCCCGTCTCTCCCCCCCCGCCCTCACTCCTCTGACACTGCTACCTCCCCATCAAGGGAGGAGCCCCGCCACCAGTGCAGCTCCTACCCCTCCTCCTCTACCTCGTCCCCAAGCTGTCGCCGTCGATGTCCTGTCCCTCCCGCACCAACCTTCGTTGTCTATTTCTCTCCCCCTCCCTATTCCTGGAGTATCCGTCTGTATCTGGTATCAGCTTCACTCGTCTGTGGTTCGTCTCTCACCTTCCCTATCTCATCCACAGCCAGCAAGGACTGCAGTCACCACGTCCCAGAGGCTGACCACTACTAAACCCCCTGCACTGTGCAGCTGCCTCACTACAGCAGGCCGGCTGATAACAGTTCCCGTGCTCTATCGCATGCTGCATCAACCTCAGCTATGTTACACCTTGGGCTTGATGACTCCCGACTCCGCCATGAAAGGCACCTCGGCAGCCAGCCAGGGAGCCAAGCCCAGACACAGCGCGTGGGCAACGCCAAAGTGGGGGCTGTGGACGGCAGTTGGGAGAAGATCCGCGGGGGGCGGTTTAGGAAACGTCTCGACATTAAAGGACGGAATGCGGGTCGTGTCCCCAGGGCCCCCTGCAGACCGGCGGAGGCCAGGCTGCTTCAACTTATATTGTGGGGCTTTAGCGTAAGGGCTATCGCTTGGTCTCTATATACTTAGGATAGCTTAAAGTTCTGCGTACCTGTTTTTCGACCAAAGGGGCTTGAAGTGGATGGTGAGGCAGATCTTCCCGCCTCGATACATTTTTGCTGTCTTGCCGTCCAACTCCGGAATTTCGATTTCTGGCGCCGTATCCGGGTAGGTGGCTGGGATATCGAACTGGAAATCGAATTCATACTTGATGAGCTCGTGCACGTACCAGCATTTGCCCTTCCAATGTGTCCCGTCTGCACTTGGTTGTATCGTGAACCAGTCCATGTCCGATTCTTTGTTCATCTTAATGTACGTGATTAAGGCGTGCAACTCCTGCGTGTCAGCAGGTTGCACAGGACTTTGCCGGCCAGTTGCCAGCTTGTATGCCATGGAGAGCCAAGACAAAGCTTTCAGTCATCCGACCTGTTTCAAGCGGTCCTGCCATTTCTGCTTGTCGCGTGGCCCTGAAGTCTCTGTCAAGAATGGAATCTTTTTGACGGTCTCCCGTGTCTTCGGGTCCCAAGACTCTGCCATTTTATCTCATGCAAACAATTCGTGTCACTTGCAGCCCCAACACAGTCGAACAACCTGTGCCTGCTTCGAGCGGCGCGACTAATTATTAAGGTCTATGCAAGCAGATGGCAGAGGCAAGTATCAGGGTTTTGATACAAGATTGCGATGAAGGTACAAGATTAAGGTACCGCGCTTTAGCTAAACCTCGCAGATGCTCGCGACGACAAGGAGGTTGATACCGTTGGACGTTGAATTCCTTCCATACGCGGAATGCTTACTCGGAAACTCCAGTCCATTTCTCTTGCCATGTAAGTAAAGATGTGCCATCAGAAATGCTGGGCTTCGTTCAATGACCTATGCTTTAGCCTTTCGGACTGCAGATACGCAGGCGTGAAGGCTTTGCTTGCCGAGATCACTTGCTTCACATGGCGCTCTGTTGCTCATACGCACTTGTTCAAAATATCGGTGCTACTGCCCATGAGGGCTTCGGACAGCGAACAAATCGTTAACGCCCATCGCCTGTTCGGTACTTGGCAACACATATTTAAAACCTTGAAGAGCGTGTCCCAATCTTCGTTGATTGTCCTAGACAGACATTCCGGACAGCCACGCGGCTCATGGCTGCACAAATAGCCTACCAAGAACACCCACACCGGAAGTTTCTGTGCTCCTGTCTCCCATAACCGTATTCTCATGGCTCTGTCGACTCGAACGTGCTGGCTGATCGTGCAAGGAATGGTAGAGACAGGAAGCGGGGAGGCCAGCTGCCAAGGGATCTTACACTGCATTCTGCCTTTCACTCAGTAGAGCTTCAGCTTGTAGCTGACAGTTTATGCTTAAGCAATCTCGGATAGAGCTATCTAGCTACGTAGATCTTTGCAAAAGACGAATATATAGGTTTTCTGTTGCATGCGAAATTAAGGACGAAGACCCAAGATTTCCTGCTATATCATGTCACAGTTGCGCAGTTACACGCGAAGTGCGTGGTTTCGGAAATAATACTGAAGCGGTTGGCGTGGGGATAGAAGTTACGGAGATACGCCTCTTTTCCGTACTGCCGTACGCTTGATCGTCGCGGTGAACTGCTGAGACATTGCGAAGGACCCACCTACTGTTGCGGTTGGTCTGCTTCGGCGATCCTTCTGGGCTCTTCAATCATGGCGCCTCACGCGCGTCAAACGAGAAAAGGGAAGACTTTGCCGCGATGGACGACCCACGGGTCACTCGGCACTCAGCTTCCGCGCCGATCGTTCTTTTTGCAGCTGCATCTTATCAAGGAGTATCTTATCAAGCTTAGGGACTAAGAATACAATAATTAAATGATAGATCGCAGCACGGCTGCATCCCATTCTCAGGATTGTGTCTCGGATTCTCAGGACGTTGTATACTTGCGTGGGTGTCTATCGCGCACACTGCTGATCGCAGTGAATCCACAGACTGCGCAAAATGTCCAGCGATGGGACCTTGGACGACCTTCGTGTCGCTTTATTTTTCTTCAGCTTCATTTCCAAATCCTAAAAACGTTGCGAAGAGAAGAACGAAGGGGAAAAAACGACAGACCGTGCATGTCTGATTTGCCGTTGCACCCTTAATACCATGTGGGAGAATGAAAAGGGCTGAAGGGCTCTTAAAAACGTGATAGGTGTGCGTATTCGATCCCCAGCTGCCTGTCAAAGACATCCATTCAACCTTCAAACGGAGACCTGTCTGTCTGTGTGCCTATCCATCTATCTGCCTGAAAGTGGAGCTGAAGTGGAGGGCAGCGCTCCACCACATCGTCTACGACCTGTAACCTTGCGTTTTGCCGGTGGGAGGAGGAGGTCGCGCAATCCGCTACATAACTCTTTGTTCACGGCATTTCCTCCGTTTACTTACATTTCGGGCGCTTCGTTTCTGTTAGCTCATTTCCTTGTAGCTCTTGAAGGATTGTTATTTCTTGTACCATTCTTTCACACCACCATCCACCCCGCAGGCAGAAGGGCAGAGTTCTTGGACAGCAGCGGCAACCCACTTCCCATAAACAAGCCTGTTTCGTGCAACCCTGCCTAGATTTAATTTTAGCACGTCGGGAGTCCGTAGGCGGCAGGCTTTGGGACGCGTCATCTGTGCGTCGCCCCTGTTGAGCTTCTTTTTATGCGCACACAGAGGAGCAACAGTGGCAGTCAGCCGAAAAGGTGCAAGCCAACTCCAAGTCCTTAGCCTTGTCAGCGACACGGAAGAAAAAATTTGTGAACGTCGTGCACTTCGGAAGACATCGCTGACATTTTCTTTTTAAAGTACGGTACGCATACTGCTCTACCGTTCGCACAAGAGCTAAATTTTGTCCAGCCAACGGCTCCTTCTCAAATTAGCTGGCCTTAGCCGTATCGTGCTGGGTGCTCTTTTGACGTATATAGATTCGCGAAGGAAGGATCTGGATAGAGACCACCCCATTTGGCAACTGCAGGTTTAGATCCCTGCTGCTGAACAAGACTGCTGAACGCATGACGAGAGTCCTTATCGCAAATAGCAGCGAGAGGAGCTAGCAAGTAGAAGTCCCTTTCCTAATTATCATCATCAGCCTCATCATCATCAGCCTCATCATCAGCCTCATCATCATCATCAGCAGCAGCAGCAAATTTGTCCTGCGGCGATAGCCGCAGCAGCACAGGAGCGGGAGCAGAGAACATTACCGTCGCGATCTGCAACAGCGCAAAATGGCCGCCGACGGCGCGGCAGTACCGCCGCCGATACTGATCAGTTCCCGTCGAGAGAGAGTCCGCCAAAGAAGGGCAGCGGCGGCGGTGGCAGCTGCGGCGGCGTCTTTGGCGACGGCGGCAGCACGGCCGGTCCGCGTCGCGATGCCTTTGCCCAGCTGTCTTTCACGACTGAGGACGCTGTTGCCGCTGCTGCTTCTTGCGGTAGTCCTGGTGCTGGCGGGAGCGAGTAGTCCGGCACAAGCGGCGGCGGAGGCGGCAGCAGCGGCCAGCTCGAGGCAGGCTGGGACCGCTGCGGGCCAGGCTGGGACTTTCTCCAGGCGAGCGACCCATGGGTCGAGGACTTTGCTGCAGGTGTGACTCGAATCCGCGGCCTGCTGCACAGATCTTAAAAAACTCCTAGAAGCTTGTATATATTTTGATTTCAAAAATTTCAAAGCTCATGCTTATGTGCTTTGTGACAAGTTTTGGCTAGCACCTGTAGTTCTTTGGATCGCGTTGGCGCTCTCAGATGAGATCCCGTTCTTTCTGTAACTAGAAAGAGAGCTTAAAAAGCGCAATCCGCAAAGTTTTTTCTGCAAGGAGAGGGAAGGAGGAATTCTTTCCTCCCTATTTGACCTTCACCAAAAAATCCATTCCCTTGAGATGAGCAAGATTTTCAAAATGTATAGGAATAATTTTGCCTCCAAAAGGAAAAGGAATGAATGCCTTGAGCACCGCAAGAACGTCTAACCGCGTACCATCTCGGTCTCCGTGTCGCCTGCGCCTCACAGGTCCCGAGCGCCGATGTCCTTGCGGTGAAGCTGGTGGGCAATTCTTCCGGCACGCAAGATGCTGCCAGCGGCGGCGGTGGCGACAGCGGCGGCGGAGATTCCGGTGCCGCTGCCGCAGCGCCGCCACCACCGCTGCCACCGCCGCCACAGCCACCGCCACCACCACCACCACCAGATTTATCATCAGGACAGTCACCGTCCACCTTGTCAGAGCCGCCGTTTGTGATAAACCCAGATCCGGGCGCACCGATAGCCTTAGATCCGCAAACGTCGGAGGTGGCGCTGCAACCGCCACAGCTGCTACCACCGCCGCCACAGCTGCTACCACCGCCACCGCCACCGCCGCCGCCGAAGACAACTGGAGAGGTCGCGCGCGATGTTGGCAACGTCATCTCTGACCTGGCGACGGGTATTGGTAGGGCCATTGGGACCATAGCCGGTGACGCTGGCGGCGGTAGCGCCGGCACGGACACAGGCGGCGGCGGCGGCGGCGGCAGCGATGAAGCAACAGCAAAACCCAATGTTTCCTTCGGCTTTGGCATTAGCAACGCAAGCAGTCCCATGACTACTAATCCAGTTTCAGGGGTCGGGGCGCCGCCGGACGTTGTAGCCGCCGGGGGCCCTGACGGCGCCGTACTCGCGCCGACGGTCGACGGCGGAGGCCCTATGCCTGCCGACCAGGACAACCGCGGAGCGAATTCCAGTGCCGCTATAGTGGCGCCGCCGCTGATACCCTCCAGCTTCAATGAGAGTTCCACAAGCAACAACTTTAGCGACGCCGGCGGCAGTAGCGGCCCGGACGTCGGCGGCAGTAGCGGCCCGGACGTCGGCGGCGTCTCCATCGTCGGCGTCGGCATCGGCAACGGCAGCAGTAACGCTACAGCGTTTCCTTCAGACGCCGCTGGCAGTAGCAATGAAACCGCCGTCACCGTGCCCGAAGTCGTCGCTGCCGCGGGGCCGGATGTCGGCGGTTTTGGCGGCGGCGGCGGCAGGAGCGTCCGAAGTGGCAGTAGCCGTGGCGGCGGCGGCGGCGGCGGCGCCTCTGCCACCGCGGGTTCGGATAATGAGCTCCAAGGGACCGACGGTTGGTTTTGTGACTGGCAACGGGGCCATGCGGATTGCGCGAAGGGCTACAGCTGCATCCCAAGCGACCGCAACAACGCCGCGGAGCAAGGTACGGCAGGTCGTAGTTTTGTACGGTTTTGACGTTTTTGTAAAATGTAAAATGCCTGCGAAGATGGCACTTTGTGATCACCCGCAGCAGAATCCGCCTGCCATAATCAGGGAGGGTTAAAATATGGTCTAATAATTGGTTAGGAACCGTTGTAAAATCGGTTGGGGTTATGGTTTTCGGTTGGTTAATTATTGTGTAGGCGGAAGAAGGCGAGAAGCTGTATTTTGGCTCAACGTTCTATCCTGAAAGCCATGTACAAAAGTTGCTCAACTTGTTTTACTACATTTCACTAGAACCAAATACATGTTGTACAGCGAACGAGGGGCCAAATATGCTGTTAGTTTACGACACTTCTTCCATTTTCGCGTTATCTGCCCCGAAACACACGCACGCACTCACGCAGGCACATGTATGGCAAACCCAGTGGGTGGGAACCCGATTCCCCCCGATCTGGCGGCACCGGTCGTGTTCTACCCGTTGACCAACGGCTCGCTGTCTGCTTGGCCGCCGGGATCCGGATCCGCGTACGACGGTTTGATAGTACAGGGCAACGTGTACGCGGAGGACGTGAATAGCTCAGATGCGGACACGCAGGAGCTCTTCCCGGGCGCGATTACATGCGATCAGGGTAGGTGGTTGCAAAGTGGTTGCAAAGTGGTTGCAAAGTCCTTTGATTTTTATCACTACATAATTTGGTAATGACGAAATCCACGATAAATTCCGATCGGCGGTGTGTGTGTATGTGTGTGCGTGAGAGTGTGTGCGTATTAAATGTTACAAGTATCTGACAGGGCCTGACACTGGCCAGGAGCTGCTGTACAGCCCCGACGGGAAGACCGCCTAGGCTCTCTGGCGCGGGCGGGCGAGGGGCCTCTGTCCCCCCTCCTAAGCAGCCGAGAGCCGCAGGTCCGCTAGCTCCGCTCTCTTCCCCGGTGGTTGGGAGGCGTCGCACGTGCGCACACTCTCACGAGTCAAGGCTCCGTCACGCGATCTCGCGTTCACTGAGCTTGAAACACGAATCACGACTCCTCTCCAGCCTCGGCCTGATCCGGCTCTTGGGGTGAGGGCTCACTAATATGAAGCCCACCGGGTCTCTCACCCGATTCTTAATTCGTTGCGGGGGAGCGGGCAGGGTTCAAGCAACTCGCGCTAATCGCCTCCCGAACGCATGCGACGGGGAACGCGGGGACCGGGCACGGACTATCTGCTAGCCGCTAGCCGTTTACCTGTACGGGGCTAGGGACGCCACCTGCGACCTGCCCTGGCGCAGTACCTGTGGCGAGGCGAGCCATCTCCCTCCCACGAGAAAAGCCCTCCGTAAACCCAACAATTGAAACCCCTCTCAGGGGCGTATCCCCTCCCCCCGCCCAGCGGGATGGCCCACCCACCTACCGGTGCCCTCCCAGCACCCCCTCTCCTCCTATTCCCCCTCCCCCCTTTCTCTCCCAGCCCTACTGGTGGTACGCAACACAGGCGCCCCCGTCCACCACGGGCACGATGAAATGGAATGGTCGGGGCCCACGCTGTCCCTGGCATGCTGAGCTCTGCAAAGTCCTGAACCCGCTGCCAGAAGTCTCGACGGCGGCACCGCACGACGGCTCTCGCGACGGCTTTCACCCCTCCGTGGGGGGGGCTGCAACCGGGCCTCGGGCGCGGGGGAGGGGGGGGGAATTGCGGGGGGGGAGTGCGGGACCTGCAGAAATCCCGCAGCCGTGCACATTCCTTCTGGCACGGGCAGTGTGCTGTGAGGCTGATCACGTCCCACACACGCACTGCTGCGGCCCTGCCGGTGCCTTTTGCGCCGGTGCCATACACGCGCGTGTGTGTGCTCGGGGTATGGGTCCGGGTAGGGCACGTAGGGCGCGATCTGCCGTATCACCACCGCCTGCTGCGCCACTGGGCACTACCAGAAGCGGTGTGTGCACGCGGCTAGGGACAGCACTGCAGCGCCTGCTGTTGTTGCCCTGCCGCTCCTCTCCGAATCCGCCGCTACAGCCACACGGCTCCCCTGGTTTGCTGTAGCTGTAGCTGTAGCTGTAGCTGTAGCTGTAGCTGTAGCTGTAGCTGTAGCTGTAGCTGTAGCTGTGCGGCGAGCCCCCCGACCGTGAGGCCGCGAGAGGCCCCCCCAGCCGCCAGTCGCCAACAGGGCGGCCCAGCAGTCGTGTCTGTTACACGTTGATCCGGGCCTGACGCTGGCCAGGGGCACCTAACCGTACGATAGAAAGCAAGATGCCGTCGCTGAAATTCTAACTCCAGACTTGCCGATTACCTATCCCGGTGCTCCACCAGATTGAGCCACGACGGTTTGTGTGTCTGTATGTGTGAACGTGTGTGTCTGTATGTGTGTGAGTGTGCCGCCTGTTGCGAATTCGGTGTCGAAATATTTTAAACATTCAAAACCGTAAAACACCTAGGTCCCGTTTTTTTTTCTCTTCCCGCCCGTCCCGACCGCCGTTGGGGGCCTGATTAGGCTCCAGCTCCCTCATTGCCATTCCGGGAATTACGTACGGTCGTACGGGCGCATTCACCATCAACTTTTGGATGCGCAAGCGCGCGGAGGACACCGCCCCAGGGCCTTCAGATGGGAGTACGGAGTACGGCAATAACAGCGACAGTAGTAACGATGGCAGCAACAGCAGCAGGGGTGCTTGGCAACCGCCAGTGTACGAATATATGCTGACTCACGCCAACCTCCAACCGCTGAGCGTCCAGGCGTCCAGGTACACGGCCATGGATCGAAACCAGGTGCGGTTAGTTGGTTGGTTGGTTGGTTAGTTGGTTGGTTAGTCGTTATGTGGTTAATTTGTAATAGGTGCACAACGCTATGGCACATACGGATAGCCGAGTAAATGAACATCTCCTGTGTGTATGTACGAGTTTGCGTTTGAATTTTGAGTGTTGGGGGTCAAGGTTTTCGTCAAGGGATGGAGGTGTGGGAAGGACATATATGTCTTTTATGTTAGCGGCGGCAAAAGACCAGTGTCCACCGCTGCACTAGGTTCCGCCAGCTGCGGCATCAGGAAATCCTAAGAAAACACAAAAATGATTTTTCTGTATCACAAAACTCCTACCGGTCGTAGATCGCAGTGTATCTGGCGCCGCGTACGTCTCCGTTGTACGGCATTGCACGAGCGTACGTCAAGGACTCCAATGACGGCCGGGGAGTTGTTTATCTGGACAGCGACGGTCAGGTGGCGGATAACGACCAGACCAGGTTGCAGTACAGGTGGGACCAGGTTGCAGTACAGGTGGGACCAGGTTGCAGTACAGGTGGGACCAGGTTGTAGTACAGGTGGGACCAGGTTGCAGTACAGGTGGGACCAGGTTGTAGTACAGGTGGGACCAGGTTGCAGTACAGGTGGGACCAGGTTGCAGTACAGGTGGGACCAGGTTGCAGTACAGGTGGGAACGCGGTACATTCGTATCGTTGCACTCGTCGTACTAGTCAAGCCCGTGCACAGCGTGGTTTCTTAACTAGCAAAAAATCTTCTGGAGCGATTTCAAAAAAGACTTCAAAAGGAGTTTGAAGGGGCGTTTTGCGCCTTGTCATCGTCGGGCTTTCCTTCCCGTTGCCCTCCCGTTGATCCTCCACTTTTCCCTGTTTTAAAAAACCTTAAAACCCTAAAACCCTAAAACCCTAAAACCGTAAGGCCCTGGAATCTCACGGACGGCGACTGGCACATGATCACGATCAGCAGCCAGCCGAGTGGAGGTCGAGGATGGCGCATGTACGTCGATGGAAGTCTTGCCGTACAGATACCTTCTTCTCGTTACCCACCAGGTAGTTGGAAAAGATTTAGTTTACCCAGTGGGTTTTGTAGGTTTTAATCGAGTTTTAGTTGACGTTCAGTGCGGTTTTGGGGTGGTGGAAGCACACATGGATGCAATGCCGTGCTTTTTCAAATGCCAATTTATGCGGTATTTACGTATATGTGTGTACGTATGTATGTATGTACTTCAAGAGCTAATCGATGAGGTAACTTGTTTTCGTTCCGTACACAGGGTACGACCCTTCTAGGGTGTGGAATGCAAGTGCGAGGGCGGAGATTGACGGCGGCGATCCGCTCACCCTTGGAGGCCCCTTGCTGCTGTGCGGGCGGTACGGAGGGCCGTACAGCAGGGCGTACGGCGGTCAGTTGGCCAACTTGGCCGTGTTTGACGCAGTGCTAGATGCGACGGATGTGGCGACGTTGTACGACATGGTAAGTGGTGTTTTTAGTTTGAGGGGGAGTTAGGAGGCGGCAATATCATAGAAGTGGGAATAACCGCCAGATTGGTTACTGCCGTACAGCCACAGGCCGTCCTAGAGTGGGTTAGGAGTTCTATTGGAAAGCGTACGGCACGGTGAGTGGTGTTTCCATGGGGGAATTGGGGAATCTGCTTGAATGACGCGCAACCCAGGGGAAGTGTTCGAGCTGCAACGATTTAATTTGTACGGCAATACCAATTAGTACTACGAACATCCTAACGTGTAGGGCCCACTGCTAGTTTTAGTGTACGGCCAGTTCGCCCATCTTCCTCCAGTTCGCCCATCTTCCTCCAGTTCGCCCATCTTCCTCTGACTCCTGGCGATGGCGCCCATCCACGACAGGTTCGGGACCAGGATGCCGTACCGTCGCCAGTGCTGCCGATCCGACGGCACCCCTGGTACGGCAGCACGTTGCTGACGCCGCCGGAGTGGCTCACGGCGGATGAATCGGACTCACGTCTAGCGAATGAGTACGGCACATTGACGGGGTCACCGCCGTCAGCAACAACGCCGCCGCTGCCGCCGGCTCCGCCTCCTTTTGCGGAGGCGGCGACGGCACCTGGCGGCGCCGCCAGCCCTGACACGTCATCGTCGTCCGCCGCCACCGCCGCCGCTACGAACGCCAGCAGATCGGCGTTTGCGGAGGCCCTGACGGAGGCGTTGGTGGCGGCGCTGACCGGGGTGTCGTACAAGCGGAACGCCGGCATGCCGTGCAGCTTGGATCTCCGGCGAGAGGCGGGGCTGGCGTTCTGCGACTCAGGGCTGGTGGGTGACATGAACTGCGTGTGTGTGGGGGGGGGGGCGGGGGGTAGAGGGAGGGGACAAGGGTTAAGAGGTGTAGGGTTACTGGTGTACGGCATGTGGCTGGTGTGCTGTGTTAGGATGTGTGATTGTATATTTGCGCGCGTGCGCGCTCAAGCATATGCTCATTTTGCGCCTTTTTTAAATAAATAAAAAAACAAATTTAAACACTTCAAGAACCTGTGTTACACGTCGTCGCGTCTTTCCCTTCCATTAGGCTTTTATTCCCCGCACATATTTCGCGCTTTACCACATATTCATAGCTATATAATTACTTGTCTCAGGTACCTTAATATTTAAGTTATTAGGAAGAGGCCTTTTTGACCTGTATTTTACTAAATGCTCTAACATAACTTTTCTACATAACAGCTTTAGAGCATTTTAACACAGGCCTTCCATATTTTTGTCTCTTAAAATTAAAACCTTGCAAATTATGGATCAGCGACGACCGACCCATGGGTCCGTGTCCCGGTTCCCTATGCGGGGCCCGTAGGTCTGCGCCGCCATTCCGTCCCGGATTCGCACTGACCCTATGGACGCCTGGATGCGGGTCACGGGCGGTAGCGGCAGTAGCAGCCGCAGCGGCAACGGGAACGGCAGTAATACGACAACCCGTATCTACACCCCGGCTGCCGCCGCCGCCGCCATCGACGCCGCCGCGTCCGCTACTGCCCTCCTCGGCATCTGCACGCCGCCGGCATCTGGAATGCTACTGCCGAGCTCTTGGCCCGCCGATTGGCCGGCGCCCGCCGCACACTTCCCACTGACCCGTGGGTCACTCCGCTCCTGGCCGGCGGGCGCGTACGGCGGTCGGTTGGTCAACGCCACGTGGGGTCCAGATGCGCGTTTCGGACAGGTCATCCAGTGCGATCGCGCGTCACGGAGTCGTGTCGTACTGGATGCCGTACCGTACGGCACACGGGGCCCAATGGCTATCAATTTGTGGGTACGGACGAGCCGGGAGGATTTGACGCCGCAGGGAGCTGACTCAGCGGGACTGCAGTACGTGTTTTCCCACATAGCTGGAGGAACCTTCAAGAGCTTTGGGCCCAACCAGGTGCGGAGTGCGAGTGTTATGTATTTGGGTTTTAAAGTCTTGTCATATGCGCTTATCACTTTAATAAATTTCTCGTTTCAATGTTTTAATTGGTGTTAACTGTTTTATTTTTGGGGATTTGGAGGGTTTTGGGGATTTGGGGGTTTGCTGTGATATTAGCAGTGGGCCATGTGGAAACAGATGTGCCCCGGACGGTAGGTGCGTGTGATTTGGGTTTGTGGGTTCTGTGCTGGTGGTTTTGGTGCCTGTACGGCTATCTTAATTACTCGTGAATTGGGGCTCTGGTGTACGGCTGTACGTTTATGGGGTATGTTTCTGTGTGGTTTGGGGCCACGGAGGAAACATCTCCCCCTCCCTCCCCCCCGGGGGTAAAACCCTCCCCCCTGGACCCGTAGATTCACATGTTCATTCCTGAGGTCGGCAGTCCCTTGTACGGCGTTTCCGTACGTGGCATGCTCCGTGACGGCGATGACGTCAACCTTGGTCGTACCAGCGAAGTCTATCTGGACAGTGACGGAGCGGTGGGAAACGACCGGCCCAAGCGCTGGGGTGAGCGTCGCTGCCGCTTTTGGATGTGTTACTACTGTGCGATGATGACGTGGCATTGTACGATATTTGATGTGATATGGCTGGGAGGAGGGACGTACACACCGCCGATTATTGTAAATGATAAATGTAAATGCCGTGTCGTGTCAGTGGGGGCCGTGCTGTGTATGTGCCGTGTCGTGCGCTCCGTTTCCTGTCCTGTGTGTAGTACACCCGCACAGCTCCCCTTAGATAATCCCGCGCCCTGCCTTAGTTTCCCCACGCATCCCATTTTCAAACACCCTTCAAAAACCCTAAAAACCCTAAAAACCCTAAAACCCAAATCCCATTTTCAAAAAATAAAAAAACATTCCTTAAGAACTTTTATAATGATAAATTAAAAATAAAAATAATAACCCCTTTATTTTGTTTTTAAAAATTCCCATCTGGGCAGCGCCGCGGGATGACGGGGTGGACATTGCGGATGGCGGTTGGCATATGCTGACGTTATCAACGAACTGGTGAGTGTTGTACATCTCTGTGTTTGGAATGTTGTACATGTGCCGTACAACGCCAAAATGAGGTTTTGGATGTGCGGGACCTATGTGTCGCATTTGTTGATGTCGTTTTTGTTTGTTATGTCTTCCTTTCTTTTATTTTGCGATTTTCAGTTCAGCTTTTCGGGTACACATACAGTATGTATGTATGTATGTTGATGCACATGTGGGATTCGATTGTTAGACAATTCAAGATAATTTGCCAACAGGTCCGGTCCCGGCTACTCATTGTACGTGGATGGTGTCCTGCGGGGGCAGCTGCTGCCAGGCGCCGTACGAAGTACGGCAAACATGAGCGACACCAAAATCCAGGTGGGCGTGTATACATTCTTTGCACTTACACTCTGTTGCACTATTTCCCTCTTTTTCGCCATGTCTAAACATGCCCTATAGTCGTACATATTGCTGCTGATGCCGTGTGCCCATCATGACCGCCGTCGCCGGTTTGTCA
Source organism: Volvox carteri f. nagariensis (assembly GCF_000143455.1). Lineage (NCBI taxonomy): Eukaryota > Viridiplantae > Chlorophyta > Chlorophyceae > Chlamydomonadales > Volvocaceae > Volvox > Volvox carteri. The sequence goes on along the minus strand of NW_003307585.1, from coordinate 261,360 downwards.
TGTCGTACACTCACTTTTTTTTAAAACGCAGGTAACAGGCGGAGACCCTGCACAGCTATCGGGCCCTATAGTGCTGTGCAGCCGAGCCGATGCGGACCCCAGCCGCCACTTCAAAGGTTCCGTTGCGGCTCTAAGTATCTTCGACGCGGCGCTACAGCCATGGCAGGTGGCGTCGCTGTACGGCAGCTACCAACGACAAGCCGTACTGATGCCGGCGGGGCAGGTTGTGGAAGGTGAGGGGAGTCGGGTTCCTGGGGGCCATTGGTTGGGGGGTGGGGAGTGGGACGGAAAGGGGGAGCTGCGAGGAAAGGGCTATTGGAGATGAAAATCTGACACACGCACCTAAAACACAAGACGAGTATGAAAACTGATGTCTCCCTTCTCGAGTGGTTGCACTCCTACCCGTAAAACCCTAAGCACTGCGACGCACCAATAATAATAAAACCCTTAAACCCGAAAACCACAAAACCCTAACCCCAGTCCTTCCGGAAAACTTGTTCCTCCCCCTGCCCTACCCGTGCTTCAAACCCCAGGAGGCGGTTACATCTCGGCAGTGGCCACCACGGGCGACCCCTGCGTTTTCCCCCTGTCGTACGGAGGTCGTACAGTGTACGGATGTGTGACGATGGATGGCGTGCTGAGCTGCCCTGTAGAGGTGCGTGCTGCTCCCGGAATGTAAAAAGCGTTGGAAGTTGGCGGTGCCGATTTACGTAATGGCAAATGAAACCACGAGATCTTCATGAGAACTATGCTGGAGGCGAAAGCAGCCTAATTTGTGTTAATAGGGTAATTATGTTTTTCGTTTCCAAATCTGTGTGGCATTACTCTCATTAAAAGCAGAACGACGTCTCTCAAAACAATGAAGTCCGTTCATGAGAGTGTGTGGCATTTTTTAAATTTAAATCCTAAAACCCTAAAACCCTAAAACCCGCAGGGTGGCGGCATTGAACCTTGCAAGATTTCCAGGAAACTCGGTGTCGTACCGATCGACGAAAAAGCGGGAGATGTCCCGATTTCCGACACGCTTTCCATCAACAGCAGCAGTGGCAGCAGCACCAGCAGCAGCGCCGGCAGTAGCAATGACTTCAGTAGCAGTAGCAGTGGCAGTAGCAGTGGCGGCGGTCAAACACCTATCCCAATGACCGTCGATGTCGGGGACGACAGCGCCCCAACCTCAGATGCCGTACAGCAGCAACTTCAGTCGTACAACCTGCCGGACGGTGTTATGTTGGGTCCAGGAGGAGGCGCGATGCCGCGACTAACCGTGGGTGGCCAGGTGCGTGTATGTATGTATGTATGTATGTACGCGTGCATGCGTGTGCGTCCATACGTGCGAAGATGTTTCCAGAAGATGCTGCTGATGCTCGTGTGTGTGTATGTGTATGTGTATTCGGTACGATAAAAACTCCTATTAGGGTTTTGCCCAACTCCACCCAGGTTTTTCAAATTTGGGTTTATTCAAAAACAGTGTTTGTTCACCAGGCGATAATGCGGAAACGCACCGCAGCGGAACCAGTCGAGTGCCTCTGAAGGAGTTTTTAAGACTCCTCTCTCTTCCGCACCTCCCTCTCCTCTCTCTCTCTCAATCTCGCCTGTCTAATGTTGCTTCCTGTTTGAACACCGTCGGTAGAAGTCCTTCACTCCATATGCACGAGTGTACGGCCGGCAGGTGTGTCGCTTTGCTGTCGCTCTCCAGTGGAGATACCCCTCTCGCCGAGCCGCTCCTCGCGCCATGTGTGTGTTTTTCGTTTCTTTTTCCGTCGTTGTGTTGAACACGACCCGTCCTCCTTTCCCCCCTTCAGAGTTGCCGATCCATACCGCACTTTTGAGATGTCATCGATTGATCTTTTTTGTAAACGCTGCTGCTTGCTGTAGAAAGAAAGAAGCAGCGTTTACAAAAAAGATTTACAGCAGCGTTTACAAAAACTATTTCCCCTAAAACCAGACTTCTCCACACCATCCTGTTTCTCCTCCCCGTACAGTTGTGCGTCTTTCCGTTTGTAATGGACAACGTGTCGTACAGCAACTGCGTCAATCTTGCGGGCGTGGAAGTGTGCCCCTCCCTGGACACCGACGCTGATCCCACGGGTCGGGTCGCGAGCCTGATGGAGTGCGCGCCAGCCGTCGTACGACCGTCGTACAGGACGGGCTGCAGGTCGCCGTTGGTCTCAGCCAGCCGCCGGAGTGGCGGCGTCGCGACCGCGCCGGGGAGCCCGGGTCAAGGCGGTGGTGCCGGTGGTGGGGGGGGGGGAGGCTCCCGGACGGAGCGGGACTTTCTGCAGTGTATCAACCTGATGGTGGGAGTGTGGGTGGGGGTGGGGGTGTGGGAGCCTGGGAGCCCCTTAAGGGGGGGGGGGGAAGAGTGGCGTGCTGAGGTACCCCGGCCTTTCTCCAGGCTCGCATCCCCCCGGTGTGATCTTTGTTGTGAGATCTTTGGCGAGAACCCTACGAATCCGATACTTCTACTTCAGTAGTTTTCGATGTGTAATATCCTAGTTCGCCTCGCCAACTTGTATTGCTTTCTTCTCGTCCTGGATTGCCGTACAGGGTGTGGATGCGTGCCAAACACAGGAGGACCTGTGGCTCGTGTGTCCGCCGCCCCCCCGCATGACCGCCACCGGCGCCGTTTGTCAGGTATGTATGTATGTATGTATGTCGTACGTGAAAAAAAGGCTATATAGCTTATGAATAAAGGCACCGTCAGCGCAATTCATACGCATACACACACAGAGACGCGCGCGCATTCATTTCCGTACATATGTCTTTTGCGTTAACACTCCCCAAACTCTGCGGCCACTCGCCAAACAATATTTTGGATGCGACATACATCTCGTAACACATACCACATATCATCATACTCATCAACACCTCCATCCCCTGTGTGGTGAAACGAGCGACAGGTGCCCTTCCAGTTTGGAGCGCTCTTCCGTACGGACTGTGTCGTACCTTCTCCCTCCAGTACGAACATCAACATGAGCATTAGCAGCGGCAGTAGCAGTAGCAGTAGCAGCAGCAGCAGCACCCTCAGGCCCGGCAGTAGCACTACTAGGGCACGTGCTGCTGGTTCTTCTGGCGGTGGCGCGGCTGCTGTCGGCAAGGAAGTGTGTCAGGTGGCGGAGGGGGAGCTGGAGATCTGCGTACCAACCTACGTGCCGCCCCCCACGCTACAGCCAAGGTTCGTATTCCCGCTGTCTGTCTGTCTGCCTGTCTGTCTGTCTGTTGGCCCGTTCGTCTGCCTGTCTGTCTCATCTATTTGTCTGTCTGTGTGCACATCTGTAAGAAAAAACACACATTACGGCACAGCATGCAATGACTTGTGTTACTCGGATTTTGGGAATCAGCTTGGGTTGGGATGGGGTGCCACCTTTCTTGGCTTCTGCTCTGGTGCGGGGTGAGGGGGGTTGTGGAGAGAACCGCCAGGTGGGGTGAGGGGGGTTGTGGAGGGAACCGCCAGGTGGGGTGAGGGGGGTTGTGGAGAGAACCGCCAGGTGGGGTGAGGGGGGTTGTGGAGAGAACCGCCGGGGAAAAAACACAACAGTGTTCCCCTCACCCGAGCCCAACAGACCAGGGGACCGGAGACAGATGACACCCAAAGGAGTGTTTGGATTGCGTCCTTTTCCACACGCCTCCTACTTCCCCTGAGGTCCCTTAGGGGGGATAAATGAGGTCCACGAAGAGCGCCGTAAAAAAACACAGCCTAAGGAGGAACACCCACACGTACAGCAGCAGCCACTCCGTGCAGCTCGACAGCTCTCAGATCGATCCTCCCAACAGCCTCCTCAACGGTTACACCTTCCACGCTCACCTCACTTCCCTCCTAGTAGCCCTCTTAAAAAACCCCACGACACGCCTTCCCCCTTTCCCAACGCACCCTTAACTACCATAACTATCCGAAATCAACAACGCAACTAACAACCATTATAAACCAACGGCCAACGGACAACTCCCCCCTTAGGTACCCCATTCGGTTTACCCTGGACCGGCAGCGCTGTGTCGCCCCGCGGCCGGGGGCCCTATCCGAGTGCGCCAACTACGGGGCTGTAGCACTGAGTGAGGGTGCTCCCCTGGCGGCTGACGTGTTGAAGGCGGTGGTGGAGGCGGCGGCGGAGAATGAGGAGGCGGTGGCGGCGGGTGGTAATGCCAACACCACGGACGAGGGATTGTACAGCTGCGAAGTGAGGGGGGGAGAT
>NW_003307585.1:255787-256939 GCF_000143455.1 Volvox carteri f. nagariensis | reverse complement strand
GGGAGGGGAAAAGGGAGGGGAAGGGGAGGGGAAAAGGGAGGGGGGGAGGGGAAGGGGAAAAGGGAGGGGAAGGGGAGGGGAAGGGGAGGGGAAAGAGAGTGGGGGGGAGGTGTTGCTGCTTAGGGTTAAGGGAATAGGATTGTGCTACTGCTGGTTGCTGCCACTGCCACCGCCACTGCCACTGCCACCGCTACTGCCACTGCCACCGCTACTGCCATTGCTATTGCCGCTGTGTGGTGCAGGTGGAGAGCGGGGAGATACTGGAGTGCGCCCCGGTGGACCGGGTGACTCTGGGGGGTCTGGGGGGGGCGCCCGGTCAACCTGCATGTGTGTTTCCTTTTCCGTACAGGGGCCGTAACCGTACGGACTGCGTGTGGCTGGATGGAGTGGAGGCGTGCAAGGTGAGGAAGGGGGTGAAAACGGGGGCCCGCGGGGCGGGCCTTATCTCACATCTCTCACATCTCTCACATCTCTCCTATATCTCCCATATGTCATATCTCGCATGTCTCGCATATCTCACACCTTGTTGCACACCTTGAGTCGCTGGTCCACCCTTCCTCGGTCGCGTGCCCGATATCTCTCAACGTATTAGCATGTATGTGAGACACATACAGTACGACATACACGTACGGCTCTCCCTCTCTGACCTGCCGTACATGCAGGTCGCTGACGGCAGCTGGGGCGAGTGCAGTCCCCAGTTCGTCACCAGGTTCCCCGAGCCCCCGCCCAATGTGACCGTTACCGCCCGCCACACGGTCAGCGGTCAACCCTGTGCGCTGCCGTTCTTCTATCAGGGTGAGTCTGTACGGATGCATGTACGGATGTACGCATGCAGTACATGTAAATAATACAACAATTTAATATAATAATAATTTTTAAACAATTTTATATAATAATAATATTGGAGATATACCGTGATATTATGTATGGAGTATGGAGTATGGAGTATGGAGTATGGAGTATGGAGTATGGAGTATGGAGTATGGAGTATGGAGTATGGAGTATGGAGTATGGAGTATGGAGTATGGAGTATGGAGTATGGAGTATGGAGTATGGAGTATGGAGTATGGAGTATGGAGTATGGAGTATGGAGTATGGAGTATGGAGTATGGAGTATGGAGTATGGAGTATGGAGTATGGAGTATGGAGTAT
>NW_003307585.1:253105-254294 GCF_000143455.1 Volvox carteri f. nagariensis | reverse complement strand
GTCGCCGCAGCCTGTGTACGACTGTGTGGGTCCCCCTCCGGGCAGCTGTCTCAACCCCCAGGGCCGCATGGAACCCTGCGCTCCGAGACCACGTACGACAACCGTTAGCGGACTACCGTGTTCGTTGCCATTCACCTTTCGTAACGAGTGAGTGATGGCCCCCAGGGATAGGGTTTGGGGAGAAAATTGAGAGCTCTAAAACCACGAAAATAGGAGGCTGTAGCGCCAAAAAGATGTATGCTGCCGTACCTGTGCCGTACATTCTTGAGTGGTAATCACTATCGTAATTTCACTCTTGTTATTAATTGAACTCACGTCAAGCCATCTTTCAATATGCACAACACGTCTCACTGGATGAAATGCGCGACATCAATTCGAACAGAACGTTCTACGATTGCTTCACACCGCCCGACGATGTCGCCGCCGCCGCACTGGCGGCCGCCGCCACAGCCGCCGCTGCCGGGACTCCTCCGGGAGCCGGCGCTGATGCCGCCACTGAATTCTGCTCTGCCGTACCGGTGGCGTACGACGCCGCTGAGCTACTGCCGTGCGTTCCATTAGACCCCGAGCTGCTACAGCAACCGCTACAGCAACAAGAGCAACAGCCTAATGCCGCCATCATAGGTTCCGTAGCAGATCCCTTCGCCGCCACCACCGCCGCCAACCCTGCTGGCGGAGCGTTGTCGTCACCATTCGCTCCGCCGCCGCCGGCGGCGGCGGTGGCGGCGGCAGCACCCGCGGCGCCTGCACCGTCGGTACAGTCTCTACCATCCGCCAACATCGCCAGCGGCAGTGCAGGGTACGGCAATGTACAGCGGTCGGCATACGTGGATTCGTTTGGTCTGAATGCCGATAGGGTAGCGGCGGAGGCGCAGGCGGCGGCGGCGGCGAAGCGACGGCGGGATCTTGGTTTGGGTCTTGGTCTCGGAGTGGGGCTCCCTGGACTCATCCTTTTGGTGGCAGGTAAGCCAGTGAGCGAGCGATAGCGCGCGCTGGTCTTTATATTTCCCCAGAAGAAGAAGGGAAAAAGTTGGTTGAGTGGTGTTTGCTGTCTAAAAGCTCTAAAAATTTCTGTGCTGCTACGTGTGTGTTTCCACCACCCAACCTCCCGGGCCCTATCTCCCGCCACCTTCATAGCGCCGTGGGTGCGAGCGCGTGACTTATGTGCGTGTGTGTTTTACCCCCCCAC
>NW_003307585.1:231911-252973 GCF_000143455.1 Volvox carteri f. nagariensis | reverse complement strand
CCGTACATTTCTCGTTCTCGGTAGTATTGGTCTTACTTTGGATGTCTTGAAGTATCCTTACATGTTTTCTTCTTCACGTCAATCGTCTGTGTTTCGTCGTACCCCCCGTGTTTCCCCCTCTTCCCCCGGACTCCAGGGATGATGGCACTTCGTCGCCAGCTGGCAAAGCGCCATATTAGGAAGGTTATGCGGGAGATGAGGATGGACCAGACGCCGACGGCGCCGATGCCGCTGACGTCAATGTCGCCGTTGACTTCGCATCGGCGGGCGACGGGTGGCGAATCCCCTGCGGCAGGTGTCACAGGGAGCAGCGGCGGCGGCAACGAAGGCTTCGGCGGCATGTTCGGGACGCGGCTGCCTGGCTTTGCCGGTCCGACGTCAAAGGTAAGAGAATCGTCCGCCATACCTGCAAAATTCGTTCACCATTTATCAAATGCCGTACAGGGTGTCGTACATGATGTAAAGCCGTCTGTGTTGCACTTAAAATTTGTTTGATATTCCATTCTTCTCCAGCATTTAACTTGATAATGTGTTTCCTTCGTGTATTATCATCCTCACTTTCATTCGTGTGTACGACGCCATACCCGTGCCCCGTCTTTCCCTTTCTCCTCGCCTCTCTTGCCGTCGTGTCGTACAAGACTGTACTGCCTCCACCCCACGGCGACGCTGCGGCGGAGGTGGAGATGTCCTCGGGATCCACAAGCCACCAAGGTGCCAAGGGCGCCGCCGCAGCGACGGCACCGGCGCAGCCATTGCCGACGTCGTCGTACACCAGTTTCAAGTCCAACGGCGGTGGCGGCGTCGCGCCGCTGCTGCCTGTCTCGAGCATCGGTTCGACCGCTTCCGCCGGTGCCGGCACCGGTGGCGGCGGCGGCAGTTCTGTGCGGCCGACTCGGCCGGCGCCGGCGCCGCCCTTCCCCCGGGGAAGCGGCGGCAACGCATTCGCGACCGGGCAGCTGTCTCCCGCCAACTCCATTGGCACAGCCGGCGGCGGCGGCGGCGGCGGCGGCGGCAGTGCCGTGTAAATTAGCTATGAATGAAAGTAGTAGTCCAGACTTAACACTAAGACATTGAATTGTTGAAAGGGAACACTGGGAGGGGGAGGAGAAGGGATCCGGAGGACACGTTTTTTCCTTGCTGAACTTCGTTGTGCTACATTACTGCCGTACGGCCGTACATGGCCGCACACCGTACGACATATGGGTTGGATCGTAAGTGTTTCTATGATGTATACGAGAAAGGGTGGTGGCGGTGGCAGTGATGGCAGTGGTGGTGGATTGACCAGCTCACCGATCACTATTTCATTGGTGGGAGACTCGAGCTTGCATCTAGGGTTTTGTATTCCCCACCGCCGTACACTCGGCCACGGCTTGCGCCTCGTACGCTTTGAAAAATAATGAGCAATTTGGCAGGGCGTGAGCAACTGCAGCGGCAGTAGCAACAGAGGAAAAGAAAGCAGCAGTGGCAGCGCGACAACGACCTGTCCAGGGATTCCAGTCGGGCACAAAGCCACTATAAAATCCCAGTGGGGCTACGTCCGCAAAGAAGTCAAAGGCGAGATTGAAGCTAGGACAAGGACGGGATCCCAGGAAAAAGGGGATTGCAGCGTTTTTTTAATGCATGGACGCTGCGTCGTACACACTCGTGGATTTACACGAGGCGGCAACGTACAAGTTTCAAATGCTTTTTATGTTGGGACGACTTTTTGGCGACGTGGGGTACGGACGCTCACTCGTACAGCACTGATGGGAACTGTTACCTTGCATTTTCCTGTTGAGGAGGAGGTTGTTGTTGTGGGGGAGTATTGTGGTCTTATGGGAAGGTGGTGGTGCCTCAGGCTGGGAACCGGCCTGCGGCTTCACGGCGGTTTCTGGCGACTGCGGCAAGAGGTTCTAACGGTTTCAGTTCTTGCTGTTTTAAGAGTCGCTACACGACTTTCTAATGCACACAACACGACCGACGGGCGTCAACCAACACGCGCACATGCGCACATGCACAAGTAATACCCACACGTACACCCACACGTACTCGAGACCCCCGTTCCGCATACACACCCTTTTCCCTCTCCCCCCCCACCACACACACACTGCATGGCTCCAGCTCACCTCTCCGGGGAACCCCAAAGTCTCTTCTTCTTCCCTTTTAGGGGACTGCGGCATTTGGAATATCTGGCCCCACATCATGTCGTTGTCATATAACTTGTCATGTCATCATGTTAGGGTTTCGCCATGTATGTCCAGTCCCTGACGGGCGCCCCCTACCTGTCTGTATGTATATCTGATAATGGAGGCAGGCAGAAGTGGCTGTGCAGTAGACGGGTTGTGTGGACTAATGAACCGCGGGACAGAGACCTAGGCAAGTAGACAGATTCACCGACAGACAGACAAACCGGCCGACATGTAGGGCAAGGCAGTATCTTCTCATGGGACAATCATAAAAACTGCGATCCTGAAAAGTGAGGGGCAGCGGCCCCCGGACTGGCACATCGGGACTTGGCTTTTAGGAAGGGGAAGCTTTTAGAAGCTTCAGATCAGGTACAGAGCTGAGGGGGGGGGGAGGACGTTGTCAGGGTGGTATGAGACGGTGGCGGGGGGGAAGGCGCGGGGAAAACACACGGTAGCCGCACACGGCAAGAGGAGGACACGTGAGGCTTGTCGCCCGCGAGGAGGGCACGGTAAAGGGGGCGTATGACGAGGCATCGTCGTGAGCTCTCGGGCCCCTGCCTTACCTAACTAACCGAGGCTGTTCTTCACTTGATCAAGTGCACCTTCAATAAGGTGATCACTTAACACTAAGCGGGGGAGTGATTTCAGGTTTGTGCTGTGTAGGCAGGGGAGAGGCGAGTGGGTTGTGTGCTTTAGCTGATCGCGAGCCTTAGCAGGGCCACTTTAATTTTCTCTCTCTCTCATCTTCTTGACGCCAAGGGAGGGGGGGCGGAATGAGTTGCTGTGCAGCAAGAGCACATATCGTAAAACTTGCTCGGGTGCCGGTGTGGGAGCTCTGGAAGAGTCGCTTTCTGATTAAGGTATTCCCATAGTCGGAGTCGGTGGGACTTCCCGCTGCTTTGTTCTTTGAGATATTGTTTTAGCCAAAGCCACACACGAATGTTTTTTACTCGTGCAGGTTGGCGATGTACCCCAAAAAAACTGGGGAGTTGGTGTTCGAGCCAGTGTGTACGGCCGAGACGTGGGCAAGATCTGGGTCTATCCATGTACGGAGATCGTACGGTGCGGGGCCGAGGGGTTTCTGCGGGTTTAAGAATATACCAAGTGGTGTACGACAACGGTTTCTGTGCCTGTATGTCATCGTCTATCTCGTAATTTCGGACTATTGAGTTTAGCTCGCTTGCCCGCAGGAGAGTTCGCTCTTTGAGGAGTAAGGGTTTGGGAAGGTTTGAAACAGAAAACATAAAAACTCCCAGGATGGTGGAGCACAAGGTCGGGGAGAGCAATTCTTTTGGCTGCCCCGGTCGCACAATTCCTGTGCTTCCCTAATTCGACACCCCGAACAGGCCAATTCTGACTGTCGGAATGTCCCTGCCAGGCCGATTCGACACCCCACAGGCCAATTCAAGGGCCTGTCCCGGCAATTAACTTGGCCCGGGTGTAGCCCCCGTGCCAATTTTCCTTTTGTAGGGCTCTCTAAAACTCCATTTTATAAACCCTTGCACCGAGCAATTTCGACCAATTGCGGGGTCGGCCCCGAAACCCTCAGGCAGGCATCCGGACCCTCCCGCGGGACTTAAAGGGAATTTATGAAGCGTCGCATGTGCGTACTCTGTTGGTTTCGATGCCAGTACGTGGGGCAGGAACCCTACTCGCCTGGTTACCGTACTCCGTACTCATTCATTCATACATTCATTGTGTGTGTGTGTGTGTTCAACGAAAAGATACCACCACCCGAAGCGACCCGAACCAGAGGCGTGTGTGCACTGCGAGCCGCTCGCAGTTCAACACCCCCTTCATTCATTCATTCATTCGTTCAGACAGACAGACAGACAGACAGACAGACAGACAGACAGACAGACAGACAGACAGACAGACAGACAGACAGACAGACAGACAGACAGACAGACAGACAGACAGACAGACAGACAGACAGACAGACAGACAGACAGACAGACAGACAGACAGACAGACAGACAGACAGACAGACAGACAGACAGACAGACAGACAGACAGACAGACAGACAGACAGACAGACAGACAGACAGACAGACAGACAGACAGATCCGCGCGCCTCTCCTTGCTCCGTAGTTCAGCCCAGCTAAGGGTCCCGGCACTCGACCATACGACATGTGTATGGCGAGCCGCCCATAGTGTAACACCCCTTTCACTCATTCATTCGTTCGTTCATTCATCCATTCATCCAGCCATTCAGACGGACAAAGAGACGTAAACACGCGCCCTGACTCCCTTTGCTGAGTAACACACGATCCTTGGCTGAGGAAGGTTCTGTTTTATGGAGTAAAAGAGTCACTTTCCATTTGGATCGTTCGTTGCTGCTGATACACGGCTGGGGAGTCATCAACAACACTCGCGGGAATGTGTGTGAGGAGCCAACGCTGTACCAATAGGCGGCCCCAGGGGCGCTTTTCCTCTCTTTTACGAGTACAAAGAAACGTTCCGCAGGCACCCAGCGAGTATAGATCTCCGGAGGCCAGTATGTGTAGGGTTGGGAGTCTAACAGCACCGAGTACGGGAGTACGGGAGGTCCGACGTCGGACAGCGGCGGAGGGCAGCATGGACCTTGGGCTGGTGTGTGCGTTGGAGCCGCGTTGGAAATGGACAAACACGAGGGGGTGAACGGAGAAAGGGGTCTTTGGATTTGAATGGGTCCTGCTTGTGTTGTTTCTGGTGTGGCTGGCTGCAGTTGCTGGTATGGGCGGAGGGAACGTTTTGGACGTAGCTTACGTGACTGCTTTACTTTGCGGAGCTGCAGTTCAGATATTTCGGAATTATATGTGGATGTCTCTTCCACAGACGTGCAGGCGACTGGGCGAAATCCGGACTGCACCATCCTGTCCAGAACGCTTACTCTCCATGGTAATCAGTGCTCCCGGGCACCTCTGCATATGTTATTTTGACTTGGGCCTGATATGATTTGCGAGGGAAGAGAATAGGAAAACAGGCGTCCCCGTCCTTGTGTTGACGCGATGGCGAAACATAAATATCCGCGTAGCGCTGTCCCTTCGGTCGACAACGTAGCTGTTCACCATCTGGCGACGAGATGAGTTATACCATAAAGGAAACGTCGACAAATTTAATGTTTGCCTTAGGGTTTATGGCTGAAACGGGGGCATCCCGGTAACTGACTTCGCGCACTTTAATCAACTCCCGCAGGGTCACGCGAGCCTCGAGTTGCGTGTGTAACAAGGAAAATTGGTATATTTAAAGACTTTATGTGCCACTGTAAATTCCACTGGCTCTCAGAGCTACCCAAGGCTTTTAGGAGTCAGCGTTGCGCCAGCAAAACGACATCCACGTCAGAATACGGTTTTCGAAACTCTTCCTCAGGCGAGATCATACGTCAAAACCATATGTAACAGAAACATGCTACATACGTGTAATCGGCGATGGGAAAAATCTGCGACTTTGCCCTCGTACATCCGCGTGGCAAACGGCTTCCCTGAAATCCGTTGACCTGTACCTCGTCAGCTCCTACTGCATATAAGGAGCTTGCACGCTGAGGAGATGTTGTCGCTCTCAACTCATCCCTCAACACTTCGAAAATCCACAGCTGTGCCGCGCACTTTGGCAGGGTGCTTGATCGTCTGCAATTCCAAGCTTCCGCTTGGACCGTTATTCACCAGGCCGGAGAAACACCGTACTGCAGCAATGCTTCGCGTAAGTTTCAAGGGGTGCTGCATCCTTCCTGCGTAGCTATAGCGTCGCAGCAGTGCTTTCGGGATGCCATGCCGGGAAGCCCTTGATACGCTTTCAAGACTCATCATGGTCGCGAAAAATACTACATGCTATAGTTTAACCTTGATTGGTTTTTGTCCATATGTTTTGCATGGGTGACTTCAGCGGCAAACGGTCATCGGCTGGCAGTTAGGAATGTTGGCCTGCGGTGCCCGGGCGTGTGCAAAGACCTAATGCTTAATTTCATGCAATTATTCTCGTCTTATTGCCTGCCCCTTTTTGCCTTGAAACAGTACGCCTCGGACAACATGCCAAACGGCGCTGATGCTAAGTTCCTGATGGACAGCAACTTTACCAGGCAGTCGGGCCTGGCACCGCGTCAAATTTTCCGCAATCTGCCACCGTCACAGCTTTATGAGATGGTCAGTCGGTTGGGGTGAACGGGTAATGCATGCTTTCCTTGATGACATGTTGCTGCAGATGATATGGTGCCTGTCAGCAAGGCTCATTTTTGGACATTTTATCGGCGTGGACTAGAACGGCCATATATTCCTATGTCAACCCGCCACGATCGCTGTTTGCAGGCCTTGGCCTTCGAGCCTGGGACTCACATCACATCTACTGGCGCGCTGGCAACTCTGTCAGGTCAGTCTGTCATAATCATTATACGTTTTCCTACCATATGAAGGTGATGTCTGATTATGTGAGGTGTTTACGCAAACGTGCTAAGGGAACTGATGGATTTAATTATCCGACTGTCAAATAAAAGCTTGTCCCGCTCTCCCGTGCCCCCACACTGTGTGCCGCTCCACCAAACACACCAGGCGAGAAGATGGGCCGCAGCCCGAAGGACAAGTAAGTTAGGGAATCCCACGGTGCCCTCCCCAAGTGATTTTTGCGATAAGAGCGGGATGCACTGTTTGTAACAACGAGTGTGCGGAGGTCCTAAATGACTCCCAAGTTGGGTTGGGTCCGTCCAAGTGGATGTATTGTGTACTCGGATGTCGGCCCAACTCGTTTGAGTTGCTGCCTGATGCTATTCTTCCCTTGTTGCCATGGCTTGCCTGCTGCGATCCCAGGCGTATCGTGCGTGACCCCGAGACCGAGAAGGACCTTTGGTGGGGCCCTTACTCGCCAAACTACGTCATGGATGACAGGTGCGGCGTCCTACATCAGACATCCCTGGCACATGGTCGCGCAAATTTCAACCGCTCTCGTTGCTTTTAGAACTTGTTTTTTATGGATAACGCACGCCCTGTGATATGCTTATTTATTTATTCATGATGGTGTGATTTGTAAAAGCGAAACCCCGCGTGGTTTTCGTTTACTACCGATCGAAAATGTTTTTTTGCCGTTGTGTTGCTCAAAATTTTTGAGTTGCCGCCCTCGAAATTACGAAGGATTATATATGACTGCATTTCTTAAACGCCAACAGGACCTTCCTGACCAACCGAGAGCGCGCCGTCGACTATTTGAACACACTTGACCGCATCTACATCGTGGATGCATTTGCCAACTGGGACCCCGCTTCGCGCCTCAAGATCCGCGTCGTGACCAGCCGGGCCTATCATGCACTGTTCATGCATAATATGCTCATCCGGCCGACTCCTGAGGAACTTGAGGACTTTGGGGAGCCAGGTAATACGGTATCCTACAGTTACACCCTAGAGCTTTTTGACACAAAAGTGGTTAAATCAATTGAATTTGTTGGATTTAATCCGTCGGATGGCAAAAATGTTTTACGACTTCCATGACTTCCGATAGAATTGATCCCAATTACTTTTTCCGCAGACTTTGTGATCTACAATGCGGGCGCCTTCCCCGCTAACAAGTATACGAACGTAAGTTTTCAGATGAGCGTTACCAACATTAAATGCGCTGGTACCGGTGAAGGAAATAAAGTGGGTTGAAGGTTGACGGCGCCGTCGGCGGCGAAGCTGACCGCCATCGGCTGCTTTCGCTACTGCTCCCCTTCCTGCTCACCTCTACTCGCTCCTTCCTGCCTGTTCCGATTTTCCGGCTGGGCCCCGTATCTTACACGACATCTGGCTTATGGCTTATTTAGGTAACAATATCATATTATTTACCCCCTCCACCGTCGCTCCCACCTGGTCCCTCCTGGCCACGCCGCCTCCGTGATGTTTGTAGTTTATGACGAGCCAGACGTCCATCGACTTGTGTCTGAAGCACAAGGAGATGGTCATTTTGGGGACCATGTACGCGGGCGAGATGAAGAAGGGAGTGTTCACGTAAGTTCTTAGAACATGATTGAACAGCCACCACCACCAAACCCTGAAACCCTTCGTTTTGTTGTGCATCATCATCATCACCATAATCATCATCATCATGCTTCTTACCATCCTCATAACCATCCTTTTAACCATCATCCTTATTCATCATCATCCTTAACCATCACTCTTAACCATTATGTTGTATTTCCTTACTGCTCTCCCATCTCCCCTCCCCGCCTCGCAGGTTGATGCACTACCTGATGCCCATGCAGGGCAAGCTGTCCCTTCACTCGGGCTGCAACGTGGGCGCGGAGGGAGATGTGACGTTGTTCTTCGGACTGAGTGGCACCGGCAAGACCACCTTATCGGCGGGTAAGACATCACCACCTTGGCGGCGGGGATCCTTTTTTTTCCTGCTTCACCTCCTCCTCCGTGCGTTTACCGTTATTCGGAGTCCAGCCCCATATCCCCATACCAACCTTTATTCTGTATGTCTTTCTGGCTGTGCTGGCTGTGTTTGTATTAGAAAGTTATGGCTGCTGCTGCTAATGGTATGAATGCGAATGGTGATGACCACCATGATGCAACCCCTTCCAAGCCCTCCACCCCACCCCCCCTTCGCCCTTCCACAGACCCGAAGCGGCCTCTGATTGGCGATGATGAACACGTTTGGTGCGACACCGGCGTGTTCAATATCGAGGGCGGCTGCTACGCCAAGTGCATCGGGCTGAAGAAAGAAACCGAGCCCGAGATCTGGAATGCCATCCGGTACGGCAAGGCTCAACTGTCCTCGCTCTCTTTATTATCATCTCGGGATTTGCGCAAACGGCTCGTTCCATTCTTTGCTTGTTGCTCAATTTGTGTTCTTGACCCTTTTTGCTTTGTTTCATTTTTGTTTTATTTTTTTGTCCCCTTATACCCTCCCCCCTTTCCCTTTCGTTATTTTGCGCAGTTTCGGCACTGTGTTGGAAAATGTGGACTACGACCCGGACTCTCGCCTTGTGGACTATGACTCTCAACGACTAACGGAAAACACGCGCGCCTCGTACCCTATCGAGTATATTTCCAATGCGCACGTTCCCTGCGTTGGCGGCCACCCCAAGAACGTCATCCTGCTCGCGTGCGACGCCTTCGGAGTCCTTCCGCCCGTCAGCCGACTCTCACTAGAACAGGCCATGTACCACTTCATCAGCGGATACACGGCCAAGGTGAATTTGAAGGCGTCCAGGTTTTTGTTTTTATTAAAAATCAAGTCAACCCTAAGGCCTGCAATCCCCAACCTACAAACAAATCTACGCGATTTCATTTTTAAGGATTGGTGTTGCCTTATTTCTGTTGGTTAAATATTTTTTTAAGCATTCGGTTTGTCGTTGTTCCATTGTAGGTTGCCGGCACTGAGGTTGGTGTTAAGGAGCCCACGGCGACCTTCAGTGCTTGCTTTGGCTCGGCCTTCCTCATGCTACACCCGTACAAGTGAGTGACATGTTACTATGTACGTATGTATGTATGCTTTGCTTTGGAAGATAATGACTGGTATGAACATTTCTCCTCACTTGGCCCCGGCGGATGTGTTGTCGCCTAACTAGGTACGCCACCATGTTGGCTGACAAGATGTCGAAGCACGGCACTCACGCCTGGTTGGTCAACACGGGCTGGACTGGCGGCAAGTGAGTCAGGGGATGTGGGGGCCTTCCTGTATGTCTGCCTGTCTGTATATCTGTTGAGGAAGACAGTTGTAAGAATTGGGGAATGCGACCTCTACATGGTGGTCGGAATGAATCCTCCTTCCCGACGAGGGCCTCCGTGGAGACCCCAGGGGGGTGTTGGGTATGTGTGTGTTAACAACAAGCATGATTATGGGGCGAGGGCCGTCTGTAATGCAACACGTGACATTTTGTACTCGTACGCAGGTACGGCGTCGGCAAGCGCATCAGCCTGAAGTACACTCGCGCCATCATTGACGCCATCCACACCGGGGAGCTGGAGAAGGCCGAGTACGTCTCGACCCCCATCTTTGGACTTCAGGTAATGCTGCGGTAGTGCTGGGTTCTTGGGGCTGCTGTGGATTCTGTAATGCGGGCTTATGTGTATTGGGTTGGTTGACTGATTTGCTCATGCATAATTAATTTGCTATCTCTGATGCCGCTCACTCCTGCGCACCTGGTCACACCTTGCGATCAATGACTTGTGTCCCTGAAAACGGATTTTCCGTCGTTCACGCTTTTTTTGTGTCACCCGCAGGTGCCCGTGTCCGTGAGCGGTGTACCGCCGGAGATTCTGAGTCCCGAGAGCGTGTGGCCCAACAAGAACGAGTTCGCGACCACATTGAATCACCTGGGGCACATGTTCGTGAAGAACTTCGAATGCTTCAGGTAGGCTGAGGTTGCTCCCCGGGTGGGGGCCCTGGGGGTTTGAGAACGTGTACTACATGTAAATATGTGAAACCCTAAAACCCTAAGATACCGAGCAACAAAAGCTGATTATCACAAAAGCTTATTAACTTCTTCCTCCGTGTCTGGTGCCTCTGTACCTTTACGACCAACAGCGACGGCGACTCTTTTGTTGGTGCGGAGATGGCGTCTCGCATCCTCACCGGCGGCCCCTCCCCTCTTCCGGAGGATCATGTGGCCAAGACCGGCTTCGGAGCAATCATCTCGGCTGCCGCAACGGCACCCGCAATCCAGGCCTAATAGTATCTATGTGCGTATGTATGTCATGGCTTGAAAAACGCGGCCTTCGGCGATTAGGCAGGAAGGAAGCGGCTAAGGAATATGTGTTTTTTGGGGGGTTGGGAATTCTGGGGGGGGTTTGGAGCATGTTTTATGGTCGTTGCCGCGAACGAGGGGAGTGACAGTTGCCTCCAGTCCCTCCGGAGGAAGGAACTTGAGGTGTCGTTGCGCAGAGGTGAGGGGTTTGTTTGTGCACGGCTTGTTCTTGTCTAGGTGTGTGTAATAATATTCTTGCGATCTTTTGAGGTGTAAGGTTATACACTTGGGAGTAGGAATGTCTTGTTCTCGGACTGCACTTTTCATTTGTCTTTTTTCAATAATGCAGATGGCCTGGGCTTTGTAGGCTTTGTTACTCGCCATTGGAGTGGGGACCCTGTTACATTTTGTTGTGCGGTTCGCTGTTTTATTTGTCACTTCTCGGTTTTGTTTGGCACCGCACTGCTCTCTATTTTAACGAGCGACTACTGGGCGGTTGTACTACAACGATATCATTAACACACTTGGCAATGATGTTAATGGTCTTATACGAACCTTGCCAAATCGACATATCTTGTAAACGTAATGGGATTCATGACCCCGCCCTTCTCTCTTTATGACCACCCCTCGTTCACGAAACACATCTTCACGTTCCCTTCATTAGCCCAGCAAAGACGACTCTCTAACCCCGAAAAAACACATATTCCTTAGCCGCTTCCTTTTTTTTTTACAGCATGAGGTCTAAACCCTAAGTAACAAACGGTCATACAAAGTAAAAAGTATGGATTTTCAAAGGCTATACCAAGATCAATTAAAATCTGCTATCCCTTGCTCTCGTCATTTTGCTCGCCCTCAGTGCTTTAATCATGCATCCTTCTTCAAATCCCAAACTTCCAAACTGCACAATTTTAAACCATTTTTCGTTGGGTTTGGGTTTCCTAGTCTGGCGGTTTCCTAGCTTTAAGATGAAATGACCGTTAATGTGAGTCACGCAAAATATTCAATTTGGAGAGTGGTGTGGAGTAGTGGAGTACACTAGCGCCGCATAAGGCCCGACATCCGACATCATGAGAGTGAGGGTGGAGGCCCCGGGGAAAGAGTGCAAAGGGCACCAGAAATAATCCGAACACACATGCATGCGCCCGGATATGAACAAACGAGTACGTGTACCGACGTCCGAGCGATGGACACAGAATGTCCGAAACCCACCACACTTTCCCCCTTTCCCTCCCGTACCCCTTCCCCATTTCTTCCCCTGTTTTTTTCTCCTCCTCTGCCGCACCGACACGGTACCTAACCACGGCTAAAAATTGTTGTTCCACAAAGTTTCTGAAGTACTTCCGCCTTCGCTGACCCCCAACTCAGCGCCCCCCTTAATTAGGCCTAGCGATAACAAATATAGTAACCGGGACCCCGCGACTTTTACGGACGGTCCCCACACACTTGCGCGGAGATTTGTGTACAAAACAGGCCACAACCCTGGTCCCTGCCATCTGCCCATGTACTCCAACGCCACCAGCGTATCCTCATCCCTGACCTGCCTCCGAATGCGACACAATTTTCAGTTTGTCAGTCTGTCCGCCAAGCGCTGCCTCAAGATGACAGCTTCCCCCTTCTTGTTCGTCATTACGGGGCCCGTACTCCTCCTTTTCCTGGACGAGCGGCTGGAGGTTGCATTCCCGGGACCACTTCTCCTCCTCCTTTGTCCCCCTCGCTCATCATTCTTCTTTCCATTCCTTTTCCCCCTCTCTGCGACACACACCTACCAGAGCCGCCACGACGTCGTCTTCGGTCTTCGGTACCCCCTCTCCCTCCTCCACCTCGCGATCCGCCCCCCAGTAATATCTCAAGACGTGACACCGGAGCCACCTGCCCCATCACATCACACCATGCATCACGTCACTTCATTTCATATCGTGTGCTTTTGTACCCAAATCCACTCTCTGTCCTTAAAAATTAAATACGGGGTCAACATCAATATAATCTATTGCTGGAACTCCTCCTCCTCCTTCGCGAAATCTCTCACTTCCCACTCCAATTCATCATTTTCTCACTTGTCCCTTCGCTCGTTCAGGATTCATGGCAGAAGACAAAGACAGAGACACAAGCAACGGGACACAACAGAACGCAACAGAACAGACTGCCCGGCAGGAGGGAAAGGAGGGGAGCAGCCTCCCGAGGTCCAACACGGAAGAGCAACTGGAAGCAACTCGTCCACCATCACCACTACCGAACATGCGCTTCAGGTCCTCGTCCTCCTCCTCGTCCTCCTCCACCTCCCCACCTTTCACCTCCTCCGCGCCGCCGCCGCTGCCATTGCCACCGCAAACACCACAAATTACCGCCCGCTGTTGCAGGTGCTGCTACTGCAGCTGCAATTGCATCATGGACGGATGTCAGTTGCCATCACTTCCACCTCGCCCTCCTCAGCCCCCCCTCCACCAGCTCCTCCTCCTCCATCATCTCCTCCATCTTCCTACCTCCGCCTTCTCTTGATGCTCGTTGAGGTTCTTCTTCCTCGCCCTCCTCCACAACGTGTAACTCTAGATCTCCCTCTTAGGGTTCAAATTCTTCCTCATCGTCACCTCGTCGTGATCACACTTTATCGTCCTCGAAAACCCATTTGGACAGTTTGGGTGACCTGTTGCCCACACGGAGGCTGTACTCCGCATCCCCCGGAGGTTTCTTCTTCTCCGTGGCGCTGGCCAACATGGACCGGAGGGAGAGAACGACCTGCAAATATGGGTTTTAGGGTTTAGGGATTTAGGGCGGGAAAGAAAGTGGAAAAAGAGGAGGTTGGCAGGGAAAAGGAAACGCGGGAAGGGAAACACAAGTGGTTGCGACATGGGGCGGGAGGGTGGTTGGCGGTGGCTACGACGAAGCACAGAAGACGACATGACAAGAGGGGGAAAGCTTGTACGAATACTCAAAGGTTGGCGGTGGGTTGGCGGTGGATTGGTCAGAAGGATTGGCAGGACAGTCCCTCCCCCTCTAACTCCAGAGGGACCCCCTTCCGTGGGTTCCCCTTCCGTGGGTTCCCCTTTAGTTCATCTAAAGCTAAAAGGGAAGTAAAGCGGATGAGTGGGTGGCTCTACCAGGGTACTGGAGGAGGGACGAGGGACGAGGGAAAACCCGGATAGACGACGCGACCCACTGCCAGAGGGAGCTGGATATGAGAAAAAAATATACAGGTCCTCGCGCACTGTACGTCGGTCGGTCGGTACGATATTTCCGGTGGGGACCATTCCCAATATGTCTTTTACCTTGCTCATTGTAAGAGCGGGTGACCAGCCTCCGTTGTGCCCCGAGTACAAGATGTCTAGACAGATGTGGCCGTTGCTGCGGTTGGTTGGGGTTCGTTAGGGCCGGAGGTAAGTTAAGGGTGGGTAGGGTAGGGTAAGATATAGGTTTAGGCCAGGGAGAGATCGGGGTTTTGACTTATAAAGGGCGTTTTCTTTTCCTCACCCCACCCCCCGCCCCGCCCCGCCCCATGGGACCCGCCCCAACAGGCCCGCAGCCCAACAGGGCCCGCAACCCCAATCCCAAAAGCCTTCCCGGTCCTCCGCCCTATCAACACAGACGCACACACATACAGACACACTGATGTGCCCTCATTGTCTGTAGTGGTCAGTTCTAGCCGCCCACCACCCAGTCGCCTTTCCCCTCTACAACGCCCCCCCCCTTACTTCTACGGGCTCTTGATGTCACGCTTCCAACCAACATCTACTTGAAATTTTTCTTAAAGCTACATCTGCAGTTTCATTGGAGAAGTCTAGCACGTTGCTGGTGACTATACGCTGAAGCTCGCTCCGGCATATGAAGTTATTCTCCCGTGTACCACCATCGGCATTTCCCTCATCGCGGCTCCGAAGATCATTCAAGAAACCGCCGTACTTACCTGTAAATGTGGGGGTGTATGGGCACTGGCGGAATGAAGACCACGTCCGGGGGGTCAAGAGGGTAGTTCTCCGTGAAGTCTATCCGTATGCGAAAAACCTCGTCGGCGTACAGCCGCCCGTGACCCTCAGGACCCTGGGGACGGGAGCAGATAGACAGGTAGACAGACAGACAGACGGACATACAGGCAGGCGCACAGATGGACGAACGGACGTCAGCGTGTGGGAAATTAGACGAAGTGGTAGTTGAGCAGATGACGATGAAGGGATGAAGGGATGTAAGCAAGTGCAGGCGCACAGACAGACAGAGAGGAATAAGCAGACAGACGGACACACAGATAGACAGGTGGACGGACAGATGGAGAGACAGATGAGCAAGAGAGCAACATGCAGACAGCTTTCATAGGAAGAGGGGGAAGAGGAGGAGGAGGTCACGCCCTAAGGGGAAGAGCCCTGTAGGAGGCGCCCGACTGGTACTCTACAATGGAGATGTGGGCTGTGCTGGCACAACCCCTAGAACTGAACACGGCAATCGCAGAGACCAGGTTGCAGATTTGCTGGAGTTCAGTCGGATACCCTCCCGAGAAGGGCATTGATTACCTAGGGTGAGGGAACGCAGGCAGGGGTAAAGCCCCGGGTTGATAGGAGATGCGCGAAACTCGCGCCGAGAGGACGCGGCGTAGGGTGGGACTCCGATGAGGGGAAGAATTTGTCCCAAGAGATGAGCGCATAACTACGTGCGCGATGTGCGTGTATTGGCGCGATATGTTCGTTGCATGTCGCGATTTGACCGAACAACACACCTGCATTATAATTACCCAGGAAGTCATGGGCTCATAAGACTCCAGGCAGCAGCCCTCCGGGGGGTTCCGCAGCCATTCATTAAGCTCGCTTTGGATGCGACGCTGTGCCACAACGGAGAGAGACTTGGTTGCCATGGAAAGTCCGAGACTGTAACAAACCTTAACTGTGAGATCAATATCTCGCTGCCAGGAGCAGCAGTATAATTTCCTAGAGCATAGCAGTAGCTGAAAATATGAAATGTGTATGCGCTTGCTTACAACAGTTGTTCGGGCACTCGACGCTGATGGCGCTGAGCTAACCGAGGTAACACATCTCTACTCTCACTTATAATAGTTAACAGCGAGTTTCGAACAAACAGTCCGCACCCGAGCCCCAGAGGCAGGGAGGTCGGTCGATAATTGTACGTCCTCCGTTAAAGTTGTTCGGACTGTCGTAATGAGCCGGAACTTCCATCATCGTTACGCGCTATTGCAAGGGTATGCAGTTGGCGATCTCCTGGTCGATAGTTGGTTGGTCGCATTTGTGCTCGCCAGAGAGGTGCTTGCCGAGGTGTCCGATCTTATCATCAGCAGTCTTCATACGCCGATCAGGTTACTTGCTGTCTATTAACATATTGGCTAGACCAGCATATTTTTGCAGACCTTTAAAGCTCGTTTGTCGTGGTCTAGAAGAATGGCCGGCGTCAATCCCGTCCTTGTGCTTGTCCTTCCGCTGGCGTACATCCTGGCGTCGACTATGATCACTTTGAAGCTTACTTTGGTGTTGTCGCTTCTCGGCCAGGTTGGTCATGAGATTATGGTCAAGACTTTTAGCATTTTTCCGTAAGGAAAAGACAGGATATGTCGCTGACACGCAATAACTGTCTCTATTATCAGGCTGGCGTTAAGGTTAGGTCCATGAAGCAGCTCGCGCCGATCGAACCAGGTAAGCGTTTTGACCGCGAACAGCTGCAGATCGCAAGTCGCTCTGCTCGAGAAATCCCTTGTTGCTCGAGCACTCCGACGCACGGAATAGTTTTAGCATTGCTTCTTATTACGTGACTTCCCTGGTACGTGTGAATGTGACAGCTGTGACTGCACTCGTGGACTACTTGACGCGCGTGTTTGGACCACTGCACAAGTTCACCCCTCAGCCTACGCACGTGCTGCTGGTGAGTGGGTGAGGAGTTCTGGCTTCCATATGGATTTGCGCTAGAATTTTTTGGGAGTCAGGGCTTTACCAGTCCGTAAGGTGAGGAAGGGGCCCAGTTTGACCAGGAGCATAAAAGGGCCATTGCCAGCTTCCAGCGACCCAGATGGACGCAGTCTGAAATATCTTGTACTGAATGGCGCCTCCACCGTTTAATGTCCAGTTGTACTGAGGCTGCCGCACGTACGGTACCTTGTATCCCTAATCTGTGCTCCTCTTTATGGTAGAGGAAAAGGTCTTTTGGTACTCGCCACATGCTTCTAAACATGCTTTTAAAGGATTGCCTCCGCCTTGAACAGTCATTTCAAGCCACCCCCTGAAGGAGCCCTTCAAATTTGATCTACCAAGCTGCTCTAGGACGCGAACACCAAACCTCCATCATTCCTCATATCATTCTGCTTTAAGCCTTTGAACATATCATCTCGGTCCTACCCCTTCAGGTGGCCGTGATTGTGGCCCTGGTAGTGCATGGCAGCGGCAGCAGCCGCCGCAAGTGAGCTTGACCTGGCAGTCCATCGGCTGGCACTTCCGCTGCTACTTGGGGTGGCGCTGCCTGCGGCGAAGACCATCACAGCACCACCGCGAGGGGCCCGAAAGTGAATTCCTTGCGCTGTGGTGATAATGATTTCTCATCGCGTTAATGGCCGTTGCATTCCCGGTTAGGTTAGGCGACTTTGTGCGGGCTTGCTGTCCATCCGGCTGTAGGAGATTCCAGACGGAACGCAAGAGTTGAAAGAGAATTCTTAGAAGATATGGGTGGAGCTGTTGAATGGTCAGTGATGGAAACGGTTGGCTCCGTACGCTCCTGCTGCTGCTCTCGTTTCAGGGTATTTGAATCGTTCGAAGGTCACCGTCATGAATCACGGTTCTGTTTAGCATGGCCAGCTCACGAGTTTCATGCAAAGTATACATTTTGGACTCAGATCAATCAATATAGTGTTTCTACGGTACTGTAGGACGTAGTAAAAATGAACATGAGCCTGAAGTAGGATCGTTAGGCAAGCCATGACGTTCGTCGCAGATTGCAGGCTTAACACTTTGACAACGAAATAAAGCAGTTATGTTTAATTATTACCAAATCATGGAAAGGATAGCAAACTACGGCCCTCTGTTGACGGCATAAACAGGACGATTATTATACAACATAGCCCAAATTTGCACAAAATGCCCTTGTTTCATATGCCACCTGCTGCTCAGCTCAGTAGCGACCACATGACTCTTCCTGAGACTGCAAGTAAACAGCATGTATTCCGACGCAGGGTCAACTTCTGCTCTGACATGCTTCCCTCTCCTCACACCCTCTTTCAGTTCCTCCGACGACCAAATAACACGCCAACCATTCAATTGACAGCAGCATCGCCAACGTCCCCAAAAAAACACCAGCATATCCATACCAGCATGGCAACAGCAGCGTTCCAACACCCCACCATTTCCCACCAGCTGGTGCGACCATTACAGTACGGCCAAACACCAAACCTTGTTTAGATGCCTTCTTAAACATCCTGGTGCGGGCGCCATGCAATTTCTTGTTACATACATGTATACATACATACAAACGGAGACCCTCAGCCCAGCGAATGCAAGCTCAGGGTCGAGGGGACTTTCAACTGCCATGCACAGCGTTCCTGCCCGCAACCGCAACCGTAGCGTCGTACCGCACTGCGTGGCTCTCCTCCTCCCAGCCGCCAACTCAAAACTCAGCTCTCAACTCGCATCTCACGGCTCATCTAATGGCTCGATCGATCCAACTCGCCGGCTGCTATAGCTCTATTCAGTTGCTGTCCTTACTGGGTTTCTCCTCTCCAGAGGACGGTGAGGAGGACACGGACAACGACTTGAGCGCCACAGTCGCCGAATAGTAGCGGACTGTATCTGAGAGAATTTCCTGTACGAGGGAGGGCCGGGAGTGAGGGACGAAATGAAGAAGGTGGACGGCGGTCCTTCGAAGGAGGAAGAGGGGGGGAAGCAGTGCAGTCCCGAACAGCCCCACCCGTGCCGCTTTCCCCGCTGCTCTACGGGCAACTGTCGGGACTTCTCTCCCCGGTCCGCGGCCGAGGCCTCACACCACTACCCACACCACTCTACCTCCGCACCTTCTCCCGGTTCAGTCTCTTAACGGTGCTGTCCTCCTCCAGTAGCTGCTCGGAGTTCGTGGGGGGCCCGGGAGAGGGAAAGGGGGGCGATGGGGGGGCGGGGGAAAAGAGGGGGTGCAGTATTTGGGCGATGACGCATTAGTGCATCCCATCGGTCGAAGCCCCTAAATCGTGTCATACCTCTACAACCTCTACAATCTTACCTTTCCTCCCCCTTACCTTACCACCATCTCTCGTCTTTCTCTCGACGTCCTAACCCAGGTCCCCGACCCCCCGATAGGGTTCGCTACTGTCGTTTGTGCAAAATCCGGCTCGTATTGCTATAACCTCCCCCACTAATTCCCCCCCTTACCTCTCCCTCGCCTTGTTGGCTCGTTGCCTCTTGCATCGTATGATTCCCTCCCCCCCCCACCTCGTTCCCCAACATCTCATCCCCCACCACACACATGCACAAACAGACAGACATACAGACATGCACCGCCGCCACTCACGCTCTGCTGGAGGACCTTGATATCCCCAAAGAACGACGCGATCCAGTACGACAGATCACGTGGGCCCAGGCCCCCCAGCTCCTCAGGCTCCAGCTGCGACGATTGGAAGGAGGGGGAATGCAGTGGGGGGTGAGGGAGAGGGAAAAGATATGCAAAGAAGAGGGGATGAGTATGGGGAAAGCGGGGGGGGGGGGGAGGGAAACACAGACAGAGACTCGTCTATGAAGGACGAGAAAGGCGATGCACAACCGACGGTGGCGCCTTCTGGTACGACATCAACGCCATCCTACAATCCCAAACCTCAATTCCATCATTCGCACAGGCCGGTCAATCAGTCCGTCCTCCTGACTGTCTGTCTGTCTGTCCGCTGCCTGAAAGTTACCCGGGGCCCCCCAGCCCTTAACACCCTCTCTTTCCAGTCCTTCCACCAGATAATAAGCAATCGTACAGTTCCCGTACAGCCCCCAAAACCCTACCCCCCACCCCCGCCAAGCCCTGGCCCCAACCTGATCCTCCGAAGCCTCCAGGTTGTTCAGTTTGACGTTGAGCCGGATGGTGGAGCGAAGTAAATCAGCCACCTCCTTAGCCAGAGCCGCCACCTGGCGTGACAGCCGTTTCGGACAGTGCCATGCAGTGAGAGTTGGGGAGTTGGTGGGGTTGTAGGCGTTTCGTGCGGGGTGGATTACGTCAGGAAAACACACACACAGTGTACGGACACAGAAACAGTGTGTACGGACACACACAGGCACACACACATTCCCTGTATCGAGGTCTTTGTGCTCCCTTATCCACACACGCATACACACGCAGCTATGTGGAATCCCTCTTACCCCTAAACCTCCCTAAAACCCCCCTAAAACCCCCCTAAAACCCCCGATCTGCGCGCCGTACCTCCTCCCCCTCCGCCTCATCCTCCGGCAGCTCCTCCACCTCCGCGATCATGATGGGTCGGTCCTTCACGATGGACAACACGCGAAACCTCTCACGGCCCTTGGAGGTCACGAAAATCCGCCCGTCCTAGCAGATTAGGATTAGCGGGGGAGTTTGGTGGGGCAGTTTGGTGGGGGAGGAGTAAAAAGGGAAGAAGGAAAAAGGGAGGAGGGAAGGGGGGGAAATTAACATGCAAAAACATGCGGGTGATGGCCACCACTGGAAGGTAGGACGAACCGCTGACGATTGAAGCAGGATAGCAGAGATAGACGGATAGGCCAGGGATAAACTAAACAGATACTGCATCACGGAATAGGAATATTGTAAACAACTGATTTCAGTCATCATGACTTGGGTAGAAGTTATGGCGGGGACGTGGCCAGCTAGATCGCGAAACGGGTTAGTAGCTGCCAAGTCTAATGAAGGCTACTGGGGCGTGAAACGGCGGCGAATTCTACACATCACCACCGCCACCGCCATCACCACCACTGCTGGGAAACCCAAGTTTGCGTGTCCAACCCCCAACCCCTGGGCACACGGACTAACGATCATCTCCCTCCCCCTTCACCCCCTTCGTTGTATTAACAGTCAACAGTCAATACGCTTATTTTCTCTACCTACTTTCCGTACTTTCTGCCGTACTTTCTGACTCCGGCCCTCCCTCCCAAAGAAAACTTCCATGCAGTCTGCCGGGCGGGCGGGCGGGCGGGCGGGCGGGCGGGCGGGTTTTCCCCTCCTGTAAACTGCCTTTCACTCCCCCTCTTCCCCCTCCCCGCCCCCGGCAGCCCCCCTCCCCGCCCCCCTCTTCCCCCTCCCCGCCCCCCGGCAGCCCCCCTCCAGCGCATCGCTACACTTCTTGA
>NW_003307585.1:209611-231861 GCF_000143455.1 Volvox carteri f. nagariensis | reverse complement strand
CGTTGAATGCTGTCAGTTAGTTGCGCCGTCGTACGTACCTGCACATGTGCGAAGTCCACCACCTCAAGTGCCGTACCAACGGAGGCCATCCTCGAAGCCCCGCTCGGGTCGGCCCGGCCGTCCACGTAGCACATACCGAAGCGCCGTGAGCCGCAGAAGGGCGAGTCCGACTGGATCAAACCCTCCTCCACACTGCAAGCACGCCATGTCATGTCACATCAATAAATGTCACATCAATTAATTTCACGTCATGTCACGTCATGTTGAGGTCCCAAACAGTAGGCAGCCATGCAGCTGGTGGGCGCTTGGCAGGTGGCGCGACAGAGAAAACGAATTGTGCACGTGTCGCTGATCAGGGCTTTGTTATGCGGCCGCGATTCCCGCCGCAGGCAGGGACTGGCTGTCGGGGGTAGTGGTGGTGTGCGAGGGTGCAGGGGTTGCTGGTGTGACGACGGCGGTTTGGGGCTGTTATCTATTGGAGGGGGTCGAGGCGGTTTCGGGACACGGGGGACAAAGGCGCGGTGGTCCGGGCGCGAGACATGGCGCGCTGTGATGCGGTTTCATGTACGGCTTGGTCAGGGATTCTGGGGCTGCCCAGGGGAGGCAATATGTGCACGGATATGGGTCCTTAAAAATGGAAAGCGTAGGTGGTGTGGGGGTGTTAAGAGGTAGATGAGGTGGCGTGGGACCTCAGGTTGAAAGAGGAAAGAACATCCGGAGGAGGACGCGAAACAACAAGAGCGGAGCGCGTATTGGATCTGTTTGTGTTGAGCAAAGGTAAACGCATTGGACCGTTTGATTGCGTCCCCTCACGCCGAATGCTGGCCACTCACCCTGGTTCGCCAGCCAAGATAGTGTTAAAGAGGACTCGATATCTGCATAGAAGTGGTTGAGGTGATTTGTTGCGATCATCCGATGCTGTTCAAAGAGAGGGTTGCGAGCGCGAATCCATCAAAATACGATGCAAGTCCGTTCATTCCTCCCGCACCTACCGAGCCTCAAAGATCATAAGGGGAACAGTTGCACATGGCAGCGCGACCACGTTGAGCGGGAAAATCGGGAGCTGCTTCCTCGTACCCGCCTTCGCCACACACTGCACCCGACGATGTCTCGACTTGCGCGCGGGAAGAAGCGCGCGGTTTGCCTTAGTTCCAGAGAAAGTGAAGGCTGTCTTGAAAGTGGACGCCATGGCTATCGATTATGGAGCGCAAGAGTTGGTTGCCTAGACTAGCATTTCGCAGCCTATAAGGGTTGTGGCAAGCACCTCCGCTTATACCAAACTTTTTGTATTATCAACCCACATCTAAGCTCTGCTTGTAAGGCTGTATCTGACGATAGGAAAATGCCACACAGGTATGCACCGCATGCGTTTCGTCGCGGTACACGCACTTACATTTTCAGATCGTGTTAGGCTTCTGGCCAGGAATACAAAAGTACATGTAGCGCCGCTTTACATTACAATACTTTATGCTTTTGGGTAGTTACGCTGTTCGGGCGCAAAAGCCATGCCCAGCAAAGTGTTGCCACCGCGTCCCAAGGGACAGACGGGTTTCGCAACTCGCCAAAGCTCCCAACGACAGCATTCCAACCTGTTTGACCATGCAGACCATTCAACCTGCATGCCAGCACATCCTTTCAAAAATTTTGACCAGAAAGGTGCCGCTTGGACAGTACCGTATGCATCCTATGCATGGTTTAGTACGCTTCGGTGCCTTCTCAACCTACGCACCAAAACGGGGCCAAAGGCACTATCGGTATTCCCGTAGATATCCGCTCCTTCTTAAAAACGGTAGAGAGCTCTGTACCAACTGTAGGACGCAAAAGATATTGCGCAGCCCTAGCTCTAAAGCTACAGGGAAGGCACGTTCACCGAAACCCACGCACGCACAAAAAAGAGGAAGAAAACACATATGCCCCGTCAGTTCCCTTCATAGAGAGCGTTATGGAAGATCAATACCATTACCTGAACGAATTACAGCGCACGGAACGTGCCCACGCACGTGCCAAAGCGCGCATGCCGGCCACGCACTTCTGCCTTCCCCCCCTCCTCACTACTCTCGCGACAGGACTGCACAACACCAAGGACGCCACCAGCTCGTTCGCGTGGTGCATGAGGAATCCTTGAAGCGCTGCACTCGACCCCATCTGGGGTCTGCAACTGCAACACTCTCAAGCTGCCAAGCCGCCAACACCTGCAGAGAACAACTGGGCTCTTATCCTGCACAGCCCCAACGCGTGCTACCAGTAAGAAGGATGCACGCTGCAATCTCAAATCTCAACAGCCCACCAAACCAACGAACGCTGCGACGCAGCAAACTACTAACAAGGAACAAGAAACAAGCACGCTGCGCGGCGCTGTGCGCTCCCTGTCTCCTTTTTTCACACACCTGGCACTGCCCTGCGTCCGAGCAGGCACGCCCTCTCCGACGGACTGTGCAACCGATGGAAAGGATTCATCACGGCAAAGTTCTCAATTCCACCAACACGATGATAAAAAGAATGGGAGAGGTATTCGCGGGGCCCCCGGACATGACTCCGGACATCCCCCCATTCAGAAGGGCATTCGTGGTCCGCATCACCATCAGCTACCGTGTGTGTGTGCCGCTACTCCATAGCAGCACCATCAGCACCAGCACCATCAGCAGCAGCACCATCAGCAGCAGCACCATCAGCAGCAGCACCATCAGCACCAGCACCATCAGCAGCAGCACCATCAGCACCAGCACCATCAGCACCAGCACCATCAGCACCAGCACCATCAGCACCAGCACCATCAGCAGCAGCACCATCAGCACCAGCACCATCAGCACCAGCACCATCAGCAACATCAGCACCAGCCTTCTAGAACCTTCGCCTACACATTACCCTAGGCGGTCCCCGCCAAGACCGCTGCTGGCAGCCTCCGGACGCTCTGCGTGGGGGTCAGTCATTCCATGGGTCTGATGGCATCAGTGCAGCTTCACCCGCGGCCACGGCCGCCGTACATCCCCATCGGTCTCCTCACGGAGTGTCGTCGTTGTGGTCTCGTCCAAGGCCGCAGCCACTTCGGCGATGATGTTCAACAAATGGCCGTCACCAAGAACGTCCTCGACGCCGCCGCCGTCACCTCCGGCCGCCGCCGCGGCGCCCAGCAGCAACTGCTGCACCTGCTCGCCGTACAACCCCGTGGTGGCTATAGTGGCGGCGTTAGAGAAGTCTGGTTCTCGTAGCGGCGGCGGCAGTGCTGGTTGCCAGTTCGCGGCGGCGGCTTCGGCGCACTCGGCACGTGGACCTCCTCTGCAAAGAGCGGCGGCGGCAGGAGGTCGCGGGGGTAGGTCGGGTCGAGGTGGAGGTCAAGGGGGTGGGCGCGAGTGGATAACTTGGGGCACCCTGGACCTATTAGACTGCATGCTGTGGGAGGCAGGGCAGGGAGGTAAGGGGGAGAGAGATGACGCGCGGTAACGAGCGATGTTGACGCGATTGTGTCCGGTGGCAAACACCCTTTGTGGACCCCACTACCCCATGAACCCGCTACATGACACGGACACGGACACGACCTGCGGAAGGGATCCAAACTCTCATCCAGGAGCAAGTGACGGCGACGACCTTCAGTACCGCCAACGCCAGCAGTAGCAGGGGTAGCAGGCGTAGCAGGAGGACGAGGACGACGGCGAGCAGGGCCGTGGCGACTACCTCCGCTGGGTTTGTGATTGCCGCCGCCGCCGCTGCTGCTGCTGCCACCGCCACGTTGATTGACCGGCTTGGTGCGCCCATTGCTATGTCCTCTGCTTCGCTTGCTGCTGCTCTTGACGCCCTTGCTCTTGCTGCTGCTGCTAATGGTTGTAGTAGGGATGGGGGCGCTACAGATGCGGTCATTGGGGTCGGCACTGGAGGTGCAGTCCGTGGCGGCATCCTGGGTTGACCTAGCAGCAGCCGCTTCCGCCGCCGCTTCTTCTGCTGCTGCTGCTGCTGCCGCTTCCGCCGCCGCATCCGCTGCCGCCGCCAACTTCGCGCCCAGCTGTTGCACAGAGCCGGCGGCGGCGGCGGCGGAACCTCGATGAAGCAGCTGCCGCCGCCGCCGTCGCCGATGATGATGGTGATCATCCCAGGAGGACGACGATGGGACCACCGCCAGAGACACTTCGTTGATGCCGTCGCCGACGGTGGCCGCCGCCGCGGCGGCGGCGGCAACGGCCGCCGCAGCCGTAGCGTTGCTCTGCTGCTGATCGACCCCGCCACCTCCGTGTGCACCTCCGCTGATGCGAATGCTGGGGCCTTGCTTCGACGGCGGTAGACGCGGCGGCGGTGGCGGCGGCGGCTGTGGTGGTGGTGGCGGCGGCGGTGGCGGCGGCGGCGGTGGTGGTAGCGGCGGTGGTGCGTTTACTACCCTGACCTGCAGAGGCACGGGTGGCTTGGGTGGTCGCGGTGTATCAATATATACGTTGTAGCCGTCGTCGGCGGTCCCCTGGAGCGCACAGCTCCACCACATGGCGCCCGCATAGGGCCCGCCAGCCGCCGCGGAGGCGCGCAGCTGCGCAAGTGCGACGGCGAACAGCTGGCGCCGTTGTACGGCCGAGAAGCGGCTGCCAGCAATAGGAGTTGGGAGTAGGATGCAGGGGAAAGGAGAAACGGGAGCGGAAACGACCGTTTGTGAGATGGGAAAAAGAAGAAGAGGACCTGCATTTGTGCCGTGCTTGCGCGGAGTGGCACGCACGTCATGCAGCGTCCCCTTACTCCGCACCTTCCCGTGCTACTGCTGCTGCTACAGCTACAGCTACAGCTGCTGCTCCCCCCTTAATCTAATCCTTTCAGTTATCATTGCATCAGCTCAATTATGCGCGATCTCTGCCGTACATGGTACGGCGCGCTCGTGCTGCATTGAATTGCATCGTGTAACATCGTGCATGTAATCATTCATATCTATTTCGTTAATTTGCAAACCTGGAAATGATGTTGAACTCCTCCTGCAGCAGCGGTTTGCCCAAAGCGCCCGCCAGTTGTACATGTAGCCACGTGTACGACAAGTACCAAGGCAAATACTCCTCGAAGGTCATTCGGGTCCAGCCGTGGGCCGGCACGCCCTGTCGCCGTACGCACAAATACACACACACACATGCACATGACCCCCGCCCCGGAGAAGACACGCGTGGGCGGACAAAGATGTGAGATTGTTCGCGGACCTTATGGAAACATAATCACCTGCCGTACACCATGTCGTACACCATATCGTACACATCCACATTATTTACTCTTAAAACCCCAAGCATCTACGTCCCCACAGTTTCATCGGTTCCACCTTCTACAGACACGTCGCTGGTGTGACTATTCGGAGCTGTCACTCCGATTTGAAGCCACTCAACCGTTTACAACCACCACCATACGGCACTTCCCTCGTCGCGGCTCCGAAGATCATTTTAACACATAGCTAACACGGGTACAGAGGCGTCACGCAGAAAGACACCCCCTCAGATAGGAAACAAACCTGGTGTTCAGCAAACTGACACCCCCCGTTCCCTCCCCCCCTCCCCCCCCCCCCCGTAAACGAGCCGTGCAACCCAGCACATGGAACCTGCTCCCGCTAATAACACTGCTAGCCCCAGCACCCTCCCCCCCTCACCACCCCTCACCACCCCTTACCGCCTCTTACCACCCTTCCTCCTCTCCCATATCCCTCCCTACGCGGGTAAAACCCTAAAACCCTATATCGCTAAAACCCTAAATCGCTAAAACCCTAAAGCCCTCACCTCCGTTTGCCGCCAGTACGTGTGCATTACTGCCACGTCCAGCGGCAGCATGTCACTTGACTCCAGCCAGTCCTCACCCTCACACGCACTGCCCGCACCTGCACCGTGACAGGTAGTTAAAAATTACATCAGACTGACTGACAGGCTGACTGACCGATAGACAGACAGGCTGACGGATAGACCGACGGACTGACGGACTGACAGACAGACGACCACCAGCAGGATGATGATAAGGGAGGTCACCAACGTAACAACGGAGAGCAAAATCAAACATGTACGAACAACACAACGCTTAACGAAAATTAACACCACGGATCACAGATGCGGAGGGGGCAGAGGACACGAATTTTTGTAAATCGTTTCGCATTGTTTGGTATTACGTATGTTTCACTTGCCGGGACGTCCCTTCACTTGCCTTTTGTGGATTATATAGGTTTTATGGATACACTACTTCGGCAGAGCATCTTCATCCATTTCGGGGCACACCGGCCGGAAGGTTAGAAAGAAGAGGGTGGGGAACCCTAACTCCATCTTTAATCTTGACACCTTACCGGGGTTGAATGAAACGTACGACGGTAGGTTGCCGTACGGATGGTTCCCGAAGAAGCCCTCCGTGCCCATGGCGACCAGCTGGCGGGGTGCTGCCGCCTTGGTGTACGACGCCATGTCGTACAGCCAGGAACGGTAGGCGGACAGCTCCGTCGAGTTGCAGCCTTTAAAGGGTTTATTTCCACAACGGGTCTAGGGTTTAGGAAATGTTTGAAATCAGGCGACATGTGCAGGAATTAATGTTCAGACAGACAGACAGACAGACAGACAGACAGACAGACAGACAGACGGAAAAAAGGGGCTGGGAATGTCACGTTTTGCTGAGGAGGACGGCCTGAGGGTATGGACAGAACAACGGGCTAATGTAATCATACACGTTTCCAAGGAGTCGTACGGCGCAGTTGCGTGTTGTACGGCAGCAAGAAACGTCCCTCCCGTGGAACCCCAAAACGTTTTGTTTTCGTATCGTATCTGAAACCCCTTTCATAACGTCCGAAACTGACAAACACCTCTAGTACCCCCCCCCCGATCCTTCACCTCCCCCAACCCTCGCATGCTACACACACAGATATTTATAAAGCGTAGATATTTACAAAGCAGAGACATTTATAAAGCAGAGGTATTTATGTACACACTTGCACACACGCATTGTCACCCACCCGGACACCTAGGTTCGTTCATCACATCCCACATCATGATGACAGGCGAGTCCCTGGAGCCATTCGCAACCACGAAACGGAGGGAGGGCGGGTAAGGGAAAAGGGATACAGAGTTTCCGTTATGTTGGTATATTGGTTGTGTACGGCAACGACTTGATGATGAACAAAAGCACACGTTGGTAATGATCGCACTCGATCAGGGATAGAAGTGTAGAAATCCTATAGGGTTGATACTTAAGACGCCAGGGTAATAAAACAAAAGCTCACCAGAGTAATAAAGCATTTAGATAGCCCGCTGATCTTTGGGCGCTAGTCTGGGCTGATAGTGCGGTGTTTCCTTTCCTCCATGGCTTTTAGGCGTTTAGGTATTGCCCTTGGGCCTTCGGCTTGTATGGGTAGTAAGTCTACAGGTATGGGATCACGCACCCCCCAACCATGTAACACACACACACACACGGACACACACACACATTCACACACAGATAGCCCGCTGTATGAGAACAATAACAAAAACATCGTGAGCCGGATTACAATCCAAACCACCAACCCTAAAACTGTTTACAAGAACTTTATGATGAAGATAGGCTGCAAAACTCCATACAGCCTGTACACCCCGGCACCTGTAGGCCACCCCCGAGAACACATTGATCCGGGAGGTGACCGCCGCGATGTGGCGCTTGAACATCTCCCGGGCCCCCGGGTCGCGGTAAAAGTCCGCCACCGTTAGGGCCCCGCCTGCTGACATCAGGATGTACGGGATGTACGGGAGGATGAGAATTATAGAACGGGGTTGATATGCGAGGCAAGGAGATTGACCCACATTGACCCACATTGATTGACCCACATCGATCACATCGACCCACATTGACCCACTCGACCCACATCGACCCACATTGGCCCACATCGACCCACATTGGCCCACACTGACCCACACTGACCCACTCGACCCACATCGACCACATTGACCCACTCGACCCACATCGACCCACATTGGCCCACATCGACCCACATTGCCCCACACTGACCCACACTGACCCACTCGACCCACATCGACCCACATTGACCCACATTGACCCACATTGATTGACCCACATCGATCACATCGACCCACATTGACCCACTCGACCCACATCGACCCACATTGGCCCACATCGACCCACATTGGCCCACATTGACCCACACTGACCCACACTGACCCACATTGACCCACTCGACCCACATCGACCCACATTGGCCCACATCGACCCACATTGGCCCACACTGACCCCTGATCGGAATCCACATCGATACACAACGACCCTGACGGCAGCAGGACACGCACTGACCCCTCCAATCTGACTGTCCAGATAATTATCCACATCCCAACCGACCCATGGGACTTTGCCCCGCCCATACCAGTGTACGAATGTGCCGAAATTTTTTCAACGACCGATGCCAATGCTGCTGCAAGTCTTTGCCAATACACGCCAGCAGCAAATACCCCCAGGATCCCCGGATTAACCTAACCGTCACGAGCTCCCCAGTACCAATAAATGCAACTCTTTCGACCTGTTAAGTTGGCAGCCCGAAGAAACAGCTCCGGCGCCACATACGCCGGCCATAAGTTCCCCAGCGCCAGCACCAGTCGTATGCCGTACAGCTCGGCATGTCGTACAATGTAGTCCAGCGCCACGAACTTGTCCTCTGCCCAAACAAGTCCGGTGCCATCTAGGCCCAAGGCGGGCAGCTGGTGGCTGAAGGCCCACAGCCGGACTACACGTAGGCCAAGTTCCTGCGACAGATATGGGACATGTCGGTGTACGACCAGGGTATACGAACGTTAGTTAGTCAAGTTGAGCGGTG
Source organism: Volvox carteri f. nagariensis (assembly GCF_000143455.1). Classification (NCBI taxonomy): domain Eukaryota; kingdom Viridiplantae; phylum Chlorophyta; class Chlorophyceae; order Chlamydomonadales; family Volvocaceae; genus Volvox; species Volvox carteri. The sequence continues at coordinate 223,088 of NW_003307585.1, read as the reverse complement.
GCCGTGTTTCCACGGCTTATTTTAAACCCTTCCTCGCACCCCTGCCGCCTCCTCCGCCTTCCACCCTGATGCATGTCGCTACCCGCCCTCCCCCCACCCCTCCCCCCACCCCTCCCCCCATCCCTCCTCCCATCCCTCCTCCCACCCCTCCTCCCACACCTCCTGCCGCACCTGTGCCAGCTGCAGGGCTCGGTCCACTCGATCTCGTCGCTCCGGAACCAGCGCGTCTTCAGCCAGCCAGTAAGCGTTACAACCCAAGAAGTAGAAGGGCCGGCCACCCTGGAGCAGCTGACTGCCGGAGCGTTCCACAAAGTACGACATTGGTGAAAAGGCTGGCAATGGCGAGGATGATTGATGAGACGAGGAGGTGGAAGTGGTGGGTGACGATCCCCCGGGATCTGCGGCTGTTGGCGACGCGGAGGATGCTGCTGCGGATGCAGATGTGACAAACAGGCAAAGGCAAGGAAAAGGAATTGGAGCACAAAATCAGTGGAAGGAAAGGGAACGCGCGGGGAGAGGAAAGCATTACATGACGTTGTGCGTCGTCAGATCGCTGTCGCTGATGCATGCGTGGAGGTGGCGGCCGATAGGGAGCGGAAAAGGAAAGGTAATAATTCGACTGGAGGAAGGGAAAAACTCTTAATTACAAAACATACAGCTACAGGAGTTGTCCGCGTCCGGGAGTCCGGGTTGCTAACGTCCCTGATGCATGGAATCAAATAAAATGAAAGCAGAATCCCAAATCTGACCCATGGATTATGTTGTTCTCGGAAGATAGGGAAAAGAAAGCCCTGAAGTCGATTTGTTGCTGTTGTGCTCTGTTGCTTCGCAGCTCTTTCAAGCTATACTGGAATCCTGCGGCCGAGGATGTTGTTTTGCCGACGATGTTGACGAAAACATTTATTTATTTATTTATTGTCGCCAATACGTCATTTTGCAGCTGATGCTGTCAACCTGCAGTCAAAGACTGCTGGCACACTCGGTCGCCGAATTCATTCCGTTGCTTCCTGTTTACCTGGGCATTCTAACGGAGACATCAGCATGGTCACCAATAGCGGCAACACCAATAGCGTCACGCGCGATGTCGACACCAGAAGCGACGGCGACGAGTTTTGTTTGCTAACGCGAGGCGGCGGGCGTAATGGCGGCTCGTGCGCCAACCGGTGGAGGCGCATTTCAATTCTCACAGCCAGATTTGGACAGTTAAACTACCAGAGCGGTCAACAACGGATGCAAAGCAAAGCCACGCTGGATCCTGCCCTGCAGAAAGAGAGGGAAAGAGCCAGCCAGTTGCGGCGCTGCCTGTGGCTAACCAGGGCTAACGCTTTGGGACGGCTTCGTGCTGGCCGACAGTTGTATTGGCAAGAGGGCTAAGAGGACACAGACATTGACCTTACTTAGGAGCAGGAGTTGCTGGCCATAATTGAAGGACCTGCGCACGGCTGATTAATAATTTTCATTTCGCAAAATCGGCGCTGATCGGCAGACTTAACCAGCTGTGCACCACGCCAGCATTACGAAGTGCAACTCTGGTTTGTGGTTCAAACAAAGCCGTCACGTTTCAGGAAAATTACGACGCTTTGTAAGTTTGCGCGCCAAAAGCGTTGACCATCCAACATGGGCGCGTGAATCAGCGTATTCGTCGGGGTATGGAACCTATCAAATAATAATAATAATAATTATTATTATTATTTATTTTATTATTATATTTAAATTCATTATTATTATTATTATTATTATTGTAAAGTAGTATTAACAATTAATTATTTAAAGTTTGCTGTTTATTTATGCGCCTGTCTGCGGAAATTGAGGGGTGTTGCAAGTGCTGCAGCAGCGCCGAACAGGATTGACCGCAGCCTACAAGCAGCGGTTGACAAGCAAGCGCGAAAGGAATAGGAACTTGGAAAGGGAAGGATCGTTGTGCTACAGGCGCACGTTTTTGTGTGCCTGCCGATGCAAAACGTTGCGTCAGCGGCTGCTTGCGTCATGCCCATTTTTCGGATGAAAGATGGCGCGCAGGCTGAGCCTTGAAAGCGTTCTATAAGCAAAAGGCCATCGGTACCAACGGTACCAGAATCTGATATCGTGTTGGCGCGTTGGTACCGATCGTTAGCTGACGCCCCGGAATACAATTACGCTGCGGATCCAACCGTTGTCAACAGCCGTCGCGATTAGCGAAAACAATATCGCGACCTGACCCTCCTATACTACCCAAACCTTAGGACAAAACGTCCTCTAGGACAGGATTTCGTTTTCCATTTTTTTGAGATCTCCAAACGCAGCAAAGGGATGGACGCCACCCTTTCCACAGGTAAAGTGCCTCCCAACGACTCACTTGGCCATCATGCTGTCTAAGACTACATTTTCGCGGCGCTGTGAGCCGCGCGCCGGTCAGCTAATCGACCTCCCGCAACTTGCAAACATGCGCACCACATGATGGCCGATCATTCCGCCGAGCGACCCGAAGAAACACCGCCGCGTCGCGACTTCAACATCGGGCAGGAGGGGGGGGAACATGCGACCGTCGCGACAGGCGGGTCGCTGCGAGAGACTCATCCTCAAGCGGAAGATGAAAATGCGGCTACCACTTCTGGTTCCGGAGCTGGTCCTGGAGCAGGTGCTCCGACTACCGCACTGGTCGGTTTCGCAGCGGACCGCATTCCCGCGCCGCCTGACGGCGAGGCCGTCGAATTCAGGTACGGTACCGTATTACCGTTGTACGGATAGCTAGGCTGGCTGGCGAGGGGTGGCATGATTTTCTTTTAGACGTGACGTGCGCATATGGGTGATCATTGCGGTGCGATGTCAAATTGTGGATAAAGAGGCGTTGGGTTGTTGTAAGTGCGCGAAGCACGGTCGCGAAGGCCTGTCTGCAGTCTCCTCTGGTTTTCAGAGTGGTGCCGCTTGTTGATGAGGGCAACAATTCTCTCCACCTGCCCTGTTCGTTTTTTGCTGGACGTTGCTGCCGCAAGGGGCTTCGGTGTTACTGGTCCCGGGCCGAGTCATGTTGACGTTCGTGTTCATTCGCCTCCTTCGTGGAGGAGCTCTGTGAGCGCTTCCGTGTGATTCGTTAGTTATGTACACATTTTGCGTGTGTGTGGATGTATGTGCATGTGCATGTGCGTGTATGGATAGTGTGTAGGCGTATGTTTGCAAATAGGTAGTTCCGCGGATGTCGTTGTGGCGTTGACGGCAGTGGCTGGCTCCTGCAGCCTACCGATTTCGTAATATTGCTATACGTGCTCCACGTCCTGCATGCCCACATCCGACAAAATGCCTCAGCCCAAGTTTGGAGAAGGAAGCTGCGGATTTTTAAGTACACAGGCCGCCGCGATTAAGCGAAATGCGGCGACCTGTGGACACTCTACAGGATGCATATACGTGCACTTTAGACAGACGAGGGTTGTTTTGCTCGTCCCGCTTGTCCTCCGCCATGACTTGCAATGTCTTGCTGCTCCGATGTCGCCTCGGTCTGCTTCCCACGTCTGCTTCCGACGTTTCCCACCCCTGCTTGCCTGGATACCCTCCGGACGTGCAATTGACTTAGGTCTATGCCGGCGTCGTTTGTGGCCAAGGGAATGGCGCCGCGTCCCGTCTCAGACCGGGCCCTTATGGAGGGTGATGTGATCAGCATGCCGAGGAGGGGCGGACCTTCGGGGTGAACCGGAGCGTCCAATCTCGTCCTTTGTTGTGCATCACACCAGTTTTGCTCCTTTCATTGGCGCTGTTGCATACGTTTGAATTCAAAAGGGCTCGCAATACTTTTTCACTACCATACTCAGTCGGGCGTTTTAAAGTGGACTCCTTTTTGCAATCTCGTCAGTTTTGTAATCGAGTCAGCTTTTCCATGATCACAGGAACAGATGAAGCAGTCCCGCGGGTGATGCTTTACCATGCCGAAATGTTGTTTAATTGGCAGCCGGCCAGGCTTTTCCTTCTGCCATTCCCAGTTTCAAAGATTTGCAAAGCTGTGTCAGCACTAATAACGAAGAGGATACTCTCTGAACCAGTCAACACTTTAAAGACAGTCATTGGTTAGGACGGCCCCACATTTCGTACAATACGACTTGTAACTGCAAGAGCACGGACATTACAGACTCATAACACGTCCAATTTGTACAATGATGCAGCAGGTTTAAGTAAACGCTTCAAGGTTCAGTAGCACTGGTTGTGGAGTCAGGCCTGTCACATGGACCATTTCACGGGAAATCGGGAAATTTCGCACATCTTGAGTTTCTGTTCCCATACAAACATCAAGCCACTCAAGCTTAACCTTTTGAGAGTTAAAGCTTCTGACTCATAGGCTTTTTGGTGACACGCAGGGACATGTTCGTTAGCGTACGAGATAATGACCAACGGCTCCACATTGTCGAGGTAGCTTTGTACACAAGGTCGCTGCTTGCTCATGAAAAGGTGTTGAGAAGCCATCACCTTAGCTTTTACACTCGATGAAAAAGCGACGTAAAGTATATAGTACAGCAGTTCCTGCAAAAGCTTGCACGTGCGCAGATTCTTCTACATAACAATCAAGAATTTGTCAAAGGCTGGGATGGAGCAGCGCGTCTACCCAATCTGCCTTAGTGAGCGAATTGTTAGCCGCTTGTTGCTTCGCAGCTGACACGCCGGCAACGTTTTCTCAACTTGGCACTACGTTACGACTTGCTAACAACGTATCCAGAATAATAATTACAAATTAAACGAATTTCAGGCATTTGCACTGTTGCGGCGAAAAGACCGAATGGACCCGCCGTCAAACGTTCCACGCAGTGGAGAAGATCTTTCGCGTGCTTTTCGGTAAAATTTGTATACGCTTCAGATATACTCAGCATTTCCATTGGATGCATTATGCTGAGGAATGGCGCTGCTTTGTTTGTGCCAGGAACTTGCCTCCGGGGACTTTGTCCGGCCTTGACGCGTTATGCGACCACAGCTATTGGCAATCTGTCATGAGACAGTCAGAAATTGAAATCAGCAATGAAGACATCTTTCGCTTCAGGCAAGCTGTCAGGCCATCGGTTTGCCGCGCGACTTGACGTCTTTGCCTGGTTTGTATAATCCATTTAGTGAGGCTCGTGTAGCCATAAAAATGGATATACGTGTATTGCCCTGATGATAAGATATTTTGTTTGTCTTTTGTGGCGGTTGGCCCGTTGTTGTCCCAGCTGAGAACGGGACCAACCCAGAGCGGTACCGCCCTGAGCGACACCTGCAAACACTTTCCTTTGGCAGGTTGATTACTGCTGTCAGTGCAAGTCTGCTTGCAGGCCGTGAGGCCCGCTCAGGGCCAGCAAGCTCGGTCTATGTCACTGAATCCCTGAGTTGGCGTTCCTCTTGCAGGTTCTCGGAAATTAGCAAAACAGCATCCAACCGCCTAGCTTTCCTCGCGGGCAGCGGCGAGTATGGCAGCTTTAACCTGCGCTATCTCATTCAGCAGCTGGTGGAGCAATGCGCAGGTAAACCGGGGAATCCTTCGCCCGCTTATGCTCAAGCTTAGTGGCTTTACAAAGCTCCCTCAGCCGTCAGAACTGACGAAGCCCTTCGGCTGTTACCACTTCTCGGGTCGCGTCCCGGCTTAAGCTCGCACAACTCACATTTCACTCGGGCGTTTCCCGGGAACAGCGCACTGCCGCGCTTATCGTCTCACTTTGATGATTTAATAGGGTCAAGCTAACCGCCATTCAAACTGAAGTTGAAACGAGCAGTTGGAGAAGGTTTTTGAGCGGTTTCCGGTTTCAAAACGCATGCTGCTGTGCACTCCCAAAATTACAACCAATATTGAAGCGCTATGTCCTTGGCTACTCCTTTTTAATGCACATGCTCTGCTGTTTGGCCACTACTCAGATATGCACAATTACACGCGCAAGCTGGAGAAGTATGTGGTGAAGCTGCAGCGTAGAGTCGAGGAGTTGGAGGTACGAATTCCGTACGTGTCGTCCGTACCTGGTTATTCTGCTACTGTACAGGCTGGCCGACTTGGACACATTACGTGTATCGGTTGGCCGTCTCCTCACCCCTCTAAAAGTAAAGTAAATGCATGCGCGAGGAAATTTCTTCTCTTGGTTTGGAACCTTCTGCAACGAGCAGAGTTCGAAGCCGAGTAGCCGAGTTCGAACCTGCGAATTACAGTCCATGAGGGCTATGCAGCATATGAGAGGTCTTATCTTCCTGCGTCATGCAAATCGTGCCTTCCCTGGGCTGTTGCAAGGATGGCGTATGGAAGATGGATAGCGGCTCGTACCACGATGACAATTCGTTGCCATACATGATGTGACAGGGTCTGACAGCTCTGGGGGCTCTGCTTTTCTTTTTGCTGCTCCTTCCGTACCCCCCTGTGTCTGCTTCTCCTGACGGAACTCAACACCGTTCCGCGCCTCACCGTGCTAAAACCCTTAGCAGCAGCAGCAACAGCAGCAGCAACAGCAGCAGCAACAACGGGACGCTGGGGCCCTCGGCGGCGGCGGCAGGCATGAGTTACGTGAGCAGCGACTGCCGCCGCCTCAGACACAGCCTCACGGCGGCGGCGGTGGCGGCGGCGGCGGCGGCTCCGGAACCAGCGGTGGAACGAGCGGTGGCGGGGCGAGCGGCGGGACGAGCAGTGGCAGGGCTGGCAGCGGTGCGCCGCAGCCGCACCATCCGGTCCCCGCCGCCTTTCTGCACCCTCATCTGCAACTGGCGGGCCTTTTCGGACCCACGGGTCACTCAGGACATGCCTTGGGAGGCGGCAAGCGCGCTCGCTCCCCACCGCCGGGCAGCGTCGAGGCTGCGGGATCGTCCGTGGCTGCTGAGCAGGACGACGATTGATAACCCAAAAAAACCCATCTCACACTCCGCCCAACCCACCCAAACCCCAGTTCAAACCCCGGACTTGGCAACCGAAATCCCAGCACTCTCATTCAGAGCGAGACAGGCAACCTCAACGCCCACCTGAACAGCATTAGGAACCACAGCCCTATGGCCCTACATCACGCTCTGTAGGCGCCCTGTAGAGAGAGCACGTCAGTGGCAGCAGCAACAACAGCAGCAGCAGCAGCAGCAGTACCGGAGCGCGGCGCAGCAGCCTGAGCGATTCTCTCCTGTCACGTCTCTCTTCGGCTTTCGAGCTCTGCCGGGCAGCTTTTGGTTGCGAAGCTGCGGCGGTCGAGCTTTTTCATCCCCCGGGCGGTTTTGACTGCATCGTTGTTCGTTCACAGAGGAGACCTCCTGAGCGGCAGGACCTGTTGTAGTAGCAGTAGCAGCAACAGCAATTACAGCTTGCAGGTACAGCTGCAGGCGGCAGCGGAGAAACCCACCCCCAGGTGACGGTTGGTTCCCTTTTGCGCACATCGGTTGTTCGGTTAGTCGTTAGTCGTTTGCGGCGCTACGCTATAGCGGTTTTGATTACAGAGAGGAGGGCTTCCATCTCTGCTTCTTCGGCTCTGTGTTCAGTTGTTTTTCGCTCCAGGTGGCTTTATATCGGCGATCTGAGTGAGGAGAGTGAGGAGAGGAAATGAAGAGAGAATTACAGCGGTAGCATATCTTCTTGTCTGTCTTCGCGGGTACATGTAATTGGAAGACATAGTCGATGTTGTTTCTTGCTGCTTGGGTGACGCGAACGACGGTGTACGAGGGAAAGTGCGATTGTATGACTATGCATGGCTGTCATATTTTGACTATGAATGGCCATATTCATGTCGCACATGTTACAGTTGCCATGACTTTGCGAATGTATGACAATTTGATAGTACGCGTAGTACATCATCGGTTCCATGCCGTACGCTCCAGTTGGATTTTGAATTATAAAGTAGCTGTATTACATTTGGGTGCATTGACCAAAGTCCCGGAGCGTCGCTGAGCTTTTTCATCCATTGTGGCCCTTGCCGAGGAAAGTGGTGGTGGAGATTTAGTCGCAGATTTTGTATTTCAATCGCTTGTGTTGTAGCAAAATGTTGTTTAGCATTAGTAGGTTTACCTGCAAATGGCCAAACGGATATCTCTTTTTTGTACGGATGTACGGAGTGGGCATGGATGATGGTTTATGTCCCCGTAACTAGTACGATTCGAGTTCTGAGGGAGAGTTGTGCTACAACAGCTCTAATCCGCTCCCCAACGCTCCTCCGTTCAAGCTCACTCAAGGCGTCCTCCTTGAGATTTCGAGGTCTGAGAATGTTCTTCAGATCGTCTTGAGGCACGAGCCTAATTTGGCTCGCTTGGCAGCAATTAGAAGGCCTCCGAATCAGGCTCTGGCTCGGCTTATTTCGATTGGAGCCTGTCGCCGGGGGCTTTGCCCTGTATCGGGGGGTAGTGAGGGGGAAGCATGAGAGAGCAAGGACGCTGAGCGGGGAGGAAATGTTGAGTGAGGTGGTGCGCTTTCAAGGGCCCTATGGCCCCTCTATTCCCCTTGAGGGCCGCAAACCCATGTTGATGAGCTGTGTGACTGACTGACAGACTTTGAGTTGATTTGATGACGAAGTAACACGGGCTGGATCGAGGTGGGCGTTATAGGGGACTGCATGTTTTGTGGTCGAACAACCTCTTGGGGGGTATTAGGGTTTGCTGGGCCCTGACGCGTCTTTCGGGGGTACCGTTGCGCTTGGTAACGGTGGTGGTGGGTGGAGTGGCGGTTGGTGGTTGTGATGTAGGAAAGGAAAGGACTCGAGCCTATGCAAACCAACCAATAAGGGGTGTTAAAGGAGCTTAACTGATTTGGGGTCCAATGGAAGTGGGATGCAAGCGGCGGTTGGGTGGGTCCGAGCCCCTTTCTTTTTAAGCACACTGCCGGCAAGAAAGCTCTAGGGATCGAACCCTCGTGTGCATTCGCGGTTCGGCGGGGCTAGTTTGTTCTGGAGGGAAGATGCTGGTGCCGTACAGCGCGAAGGGCTTCGGCGTATAATCCTTATAATCGCCGCTTAACTTCCCACTTGGACAGTGTGTTGAATGTTGGGCAGTGTGTTGGCTTGTCCGGGAGCCCCTAGGGACTCGGAGCGCACGCCGGTGTGTGTCAGCTTCCATGGGCCTTATGCTGTACAGTCGTGACGTTCGCCTCCACGCTTCCCATGCGCAAAACGTTTGTGGCGACATCTCATTTTAATGTACGACAACCTTGATCATTTGGGTATGGGTTCACTTTCCGTGGATCCACCTGTTTCGGAACGGCGTTCTGGGGTAGTGCGTTAACATGGTTTGCGCCGGCATCTGTATGTGAGTTTGTGCATGACGCCGTGCCGTACATCCGATTATCTGGTGCTCGGGGCAGTGGTTCCCTCGCTGCTTTTGATGTTTTTGCGACTGTTTGCATTCGCAGAGGGGTTCATTGCATAGTTATTTGGGGCCGCGCTGATGTGTCTTCGATATGTTAGGCGATTGGCAGTTGGCAGTTAGGACGGCATAAGGGATTTCATGCGCACGATGTGCGAATTTGCACGTGCGCTCTTGTTTCTCACCTGGCTAGCTGCTTTGTTTGCACATCCAGCTGTAATACTTGCTTGCTGGTTTTCTGTTTCTATTTCGATTATTGGTGCATTTGAGTCCGCATGCGTCCACAGCCTTGTGCTGCCTTTAGCAAGTTGGATTGGTGGTGATGGTGTCTGCATTTCGGTGCTAGCAGAGCTTAGAGCTAGTAACAATGAGGGATATGATTGTTTGGAAAGAGCGCGGAAATGGTCGCAGTTGTGCTGTTCCTAGGGAAACTCGAGACTGCGTTTTTCATAATGGGAAGTTTGGTAGAAAATTAAACAGAGACTTGCTCAAAAAAGAAGGAAGCAACGCATTCGCGAAATTGTGGTGTTGGTCAAGAATGCTGCGGTTTAAATGATAGGAGCATCGATGAAATCGTAATTGTTGATATCCATCTTGCTCTCCATCCAGCGCCATATGCGTGGTTGCAAATCTGATTTCTTAAATAGTATGATAGCGCAGTACAGTTCCGGGCGGAGGAACTCGATCTTGTGTCACCGCAGGATATGCCGCACTGCTGGTGCTCGTGTCGCGTGGCTTTCCAAGCAGCAAAGCGGCATTGCATATACATACGCAGTTGCACGGTCCTGCCCATACAGGATTCGACACCCCAAAAACCAGTTCCCGCTCGCTGCGCCTGCGACTCTGCAATCGCCTAAAATCTGTCGTACAATTGTCGTACAATATGAGCCCCAAATGAAGCCGTTTAACCGTTTTGCAGCACAGACAACACAACGGCTTTCCTGCATCTTTTTGTGGGCGGGGTCTTTAATGTGGGTGGGGCTTCGTGTTGTGCACGCATCTTTATAACTTTTCCCTCGTAATAGGACAAATGGTTGACCCTTATTTGCTTGTGGTGTTCAGTCTTAAAAAATACCTACCTCCACTACCTTTGGACCTCATGCGTTGGGAAATTCATGTACGACAGTACGGATCCGCTAGCTGTTGGCTGAGAGTGCTTGTTGTTCGTTATGTACACATAACGCCCTTCCTACCTATTTTCGGACCGATTGGCAATGGATGGATGGATGGGTGGATGGACGTAAACCAAGTGGTAGATGCACTCCAATGCAATTTGAAGTTTAGAAGCCGCTGCAGGTTGTGTGTGTACCGGGGCTTGTACGTCACATCCCCCTCACGCGCTTGAGACAGAGACAAGTCTCAGGCTTCAAATCCAACACAGCCCTGGAACTCTCCTGCAGCGTCAAACGCCGTCGTCTGCCTACCGTCGGTATTGTCGTACATACGCGATCGGATGAGATCAGACGAGCTGTAGCAGCCTGACTCGGAGGACAGCTCTCTCTCGGCTGTAGAGCACAATGCCGTCCCCCCTTTGGATGACTGCGAACGGTATCAACGCCGGGAACCGATAGGGCGCCTGTGTAAGGCCGTTTTGAAGCGGGATGGGGGTGGCTGTGTTCGCGATTGAGGTTTGGGGGATCTGGGGAGTTGGTTTTTCGGTTGCGGCTACGGCGTTGCTTTTCCCTCCGCTGATAGCTACCGCGAAACCCCCTCCCCGCTGTAGCTCCCCTGTCACGGTGAGGTGAGGTGAGGTAAGCAGCGCTAATTTGCTTTCATACCCGTTGCCGGTTGCCTAATTTGGAGCGAGGATAGATAATAGGCAGTAGCAGTATATATGTTGATGGCTATCGGAGTGCGGCGATGATTAAGAACCAATGCTTGATGGCGGGGGGATTTTTTGAAACGGACGTGTACATTTAGGGGCAACCCGCAACGGGCACGAAACCGTGTGCTGTACGGCAGGTGACAGGTCAGCAGGCAGGCGCGGGCGGTCGTCTTTTTTCGTACTGCCGTCGTTTTCGCGTCTTCTTTACTGTTGCGCATTATGCATCAAGCGACGAAGACTGGAGACTGATGGGCTTTCAGCTCTGGAAGCCTTTAGAGAGCCGCACCGCTCGTCCGTATGCCGTACATACAGGTGCCACCCGGGCTGCGGCACAAAGACGGCAGCAGTAAAAAGGTTGTGCGGGAGAGCGCACATAAGGATGGGGGGATGTTTTACATTTGTATGTATGTACGTATTGCATAATGGAATAACGGCACAGGGGGAATGGGCTTTCATTTATGTAGTAAAGTACGGCAGATATGAGGTCCTAATTAAGCTCTACGCGGCAACGTCGTCCGCCGGGACGGGCGGCGAGGCAATCTAAAATACCCGCCGAGTGGGCGGACGAACTGGCGGATGATGCACTGAGCGTGCGTCCGCCCTTGCCTTCCAATTTTTCTCCTACGCGCTCAATCCGGGATCCACCCCTTAGTAACGGGATCCAGACCTTTTCAAATCATTTTTTTAAACATGTAATTGGTTCAAAATTACAAGGAAAGCGCCACGTGAAAGCATCCTCCTTCAGGCTCATAGCATAAAAAATATACATTAACATTTCCTCGGTGGCGGGCGGCACGGGGGGGAGCAGCTCATCAGACAGCTCACCGGCGGCTCGACGATCGGTTATTAGGCGTTGCTAAAGTGGTAGCTGACAGGCCCCCTCCTCCTCATCGCTTTGGCCGCCGCCCCGCCGCCCTGCGCCCCTCAACCCCTGTTGTGTGCACCAGACAGCACGGCCAACTGGCCCAGGTGCAGAGCCCGTTCCCCCACCCCCCTTTTCCCGTCGCCGGGGGGGTTCACTGCTTATCGGGGGATCCACTGGCACCTCACGCCCGCGGGAGGCTTCCGGAAGGTGGGGGTGACGGCCGGCCGGCGCGTGTCGGCTCTCGCCTGTTGGGCCCTATATACCTATAGGAGCAGTCTGCTCTCAGAATCATGATCAGATCATGTCGTCTGAAGCACGTGAGTCCGTGAGGCCTTAAATCCGTATACGGATCTGTACAGCAGTCGTATCCCTCCTGCTTTACAGATGCGCATCGTATAATTTGTTCGGGCCCGGGCTCAAATTCGGAAACAAAACCGGTCTAGTGCACTTCACAGCTCCGGAGCCAACCCGCTGCAACCGAGACAGACAGACAAACAGACAGACAAGGGTGTGTGACCATGTGGCCGTTTCACTGAGCTGCGCTGAATGTCACCGTCCCCTCAAACAATGGATGGAAGGGCCGGAACGTCGAAGATTCCATCGCGCGGCCCCACCCTTTCGTAAACCCTAAAACCGTAAAAAAACCCGTACAACCGTAAGTGTCCACATCATCAGACATGTCAACCGAAAGCAAGCAGCCGTACTGCTGCTGATCTTTCACTGCAGATTTCCCTTAGGTTTATAAGGGATATGAGGTGGAGGGCAAAACCGCAGATACACCGCGACACACGGGGCACGGATTAACGACCACACAATAGCATCCTCTACGGCATATATTATGTTAGTTGGTAAGGGGATCTATCATATAATTCACTCGCACAGCATCCTGCCCAGCCTGCAGCGCCGACTGTACGACGACAGTACGGACGATGAAAAATCCATGCCCTCTCTCTGCCGTGCAGCTCCCATACACATGGCCTGCACAAGCAAGGCATCCGATACGACAGTCCCTATGCAACATGCGACCACGTGCCGTACAGGCAAACACACATACACACGTAAGTATGTCTGTACGAAACGCGAGATCACTTAAAACCTTCCCTCAACAAGGGGGGATTTCCTGACCGTCCCACCCTGGACGATATTCAAGATGTGAAAAAATATGAGTGAAAGGAAACTGACATCCTACGGGAGGGGGTATCGATCGGGGGTCGAGTGTACGGCAATGCCGGTTTGCAACACCCCCAAACGGACCCAACCGCCCGAACAATACTCACATATATACGTGCACACACTAACACACACGGGTACAATGTAGATATCATGTTTTAATACAACACTCTGATATTCAGCAGTACATACATACATATGCACAGCAACACAGCCACACAAGTATTATATATCGTACTCGTACAGAGGCGATCGAAGGGAGCATAGGGATAAATAGCGAGGGAGGGCGGGAGGGCGGGGAGTTTCGGAGGTCCTCTTCTTCCGGTTTGGATATGGTGAACTGACCCTGGGCGATGGTCGGAGGCAGGCCGAGAGAACAAGGA
>NW_003307585.1:205286-207348 GCF_000143455.1 Volvox carteri f. nagariensis | reverse complement strand
GCATCTCTCAGCACCTTGGAGAACCTCCGTCGATCCAACGCCGCCCGGTCCACCCCTCCCCCCCAGGCCGCATATGCCTCGTACACTCGCTTCAGCGCCGCCATCAGCTGATCTGGGTCCATAGCGCGGACCTGGGGACGCACGCGTTGCGTGTGTATGTTTGTGTGTTTGCGTGCGTGTGTATGTGTATGTTTGTGTGTTTGCGTGCGTGTGTATGTTTGCGTGTGTGTGCTTGTGTGTGTGCGTGTGTTTTCGGGGGCAAGGAAGTGAAAATGGGCACATGTGGGGATTCCAGAAGAGGGCGAGTGTATAACGTTGTTTTCCCAGATGGCGTTACATTCGTACAATGTCGTACAATGTCGTACCAGGTGCATCGTGTCCGGCGACAGCACGGGCGCCAACCCCCGAGCAGTCGCCGCCTCGCGGGATCTCAACAGCTCAGAGGGCTCCTGTCGCTCCCACTTCTTCTGTCGTAGCACATCGGGCCCAATGGACGGCGGCGGCAAGCTGCCGTACACGCTGGCCTGCAGCGGCGGCGTGCCGCTGCCGCCGCCATCGGCCTGCTGTGCCGGCGTGCCGCCGCCGCTGCCGGAAGTTCCACCGGGGTTTGCCCCGGCGCGCCTGCAGCGGAAAGCACAAGAGTTGTACGCAAGCAGTACGACTCCCGGCACGCTTCCACGTGAGGCATCCAGAACCCAGCATCCGGCACTTTCAACGGTCGACAAAAGGCCCGCGTGGCGCGGTGCCGTACGGCCCAGTCCAAGGCCGCCACGCCCTTAACATGTCTTATGCATGCACACACATACATACACACATACACGTAGATGTACACATAGGCAAGCTCTGGAGGACACACACAACCTCAAGTGCGCTGCCGTTTTGCCGTATATCCAACGCTCTCTTCCAAAACATGCACCATAAAAAATCCGTCGTATCCTCAAATCCGTCGTTCAAAACAAAACACCCACCTGGATTTCAAAAACGCCGCCAAGGCCCCCCCTTCCCCCGTCCCCGGCTGCTGCTGCTGGGGGGAGAGACCCATCGACACGCTGAGAGCGTCCTGAGACTCTGTGCGTGGTACGGTTAGGAGGTGGTTGTGGACGGTTGGGGGTTGAGGGCAGGTAGTTGGTGAGGAGTCACTGACAATTTGGTGAGGAGTCACTCAGTATTGCCAGGGTGGTTGGGTAGTTGGTGGTTGTTAGTTGCGTAGCATTTGAATGGAGCCCTCGGCGACTGCTGTGAGGTGTTAGATGGCTCCTCGCCCTCCCGGGGTGCTATATGACCACTACCTTGGGACGAACAACGCCACATCAACCATGCCTGTACATCTGTCTGTCCGTCTGTCTATCTGTCTATCTGTCTCTCTCTCCATCGCACCTTGCTTCATCTTCCTTATCATATCATTATCCGCCAGCTCTCGAAGCTCCCGGCTGTTGTCGGGGAGCAGCGGGTGACGTGTCAGGAACTCCGGGACCTGACACACACATACATACATACATACATACATACATACATACATACATACATACATACATACATACATACATACATACATACATACATACATACATACATACATACATACATACATACATACATACATACATACATACATACATACATACATACATACATACACATACACACACAGAGAGGACATGTCGTACAAGCAGAGGGCGTCGAGGGAGGGAGGAGACCAAAGAGCACAAACATTGCCGCTCCGCCGCCCCGCATTAACATCCCCCTCCCCATCCGCCTCCCCAGACCCCTCCCAACCTCCCACACACACCCCTTTCCCCTCCACACACACACACCCCTTCCCCCCCCACACACACCCCTTCCCCCCCCCATACACGCCTCTCCCCCCCATACACACCTTCCCACACACACACCCCTTCCCCCCCACACACACATACACCTGCGCCCCCGCCGGCAGCTGGTCGCCACTGATGATCAGGAAGTCCGCANAGGTGGGCTCCGGCAGTGTATCGACGGAGCTTAGAACTCGGGCCACAACTTCCTGGAAGCCACTGCGCCGCTTCTCAGCTAGCTGGCGGGTGGG
>NW_003307585.1:120043-204897 GCF_000143455.1 Volvox carteri f. nagariensis | reverse complement strand
TAAACGTAAAGGAAGGAGAAAGAGAAGGTGCGAGAGGCGCCCTTGTCTATCCCCCAAGAAGAGGAGGGCTGTACGGTGTTGTACACAACACCTGCCCTACCGCCAAGTCCGGATCGAGTTCCCCTTCCCCCTACATGTTCCCTAAGCATCCCAACACACACATACACACATACATACACATACATACACATACATACACATACATACACATACATACACACACATACACACACATACACACAAATACACACACATACACACACATACACATACACACACATACACACATACACACACATATACACACATACACACACATACACACACATACACACGTGTACCTGTGGTAAATTATGTCAACTGCGGCCTTCGTGACGGTTTTTCCGTTTATTAGTCCCGCATCCCGACACAACTTAGAAAACTGGTGACTGAGCATGTCCTCATTCCGGCCCCCCACGGCACCTCGACCGATGCTGCAGTACCGCACAAACACATTGAACAACAACGCCCCTGCGGGAAGTCACCCCCTCGAGCCGGGGGCGGGACAGGCAGGGGGAGCTCACGAATGGGGGAGGGGGTCTACTGGGTATCGAACTGCGGGTGGATGGATGGATGGGTTCAGATGTGATAAGCAAACCAAGGCATTACACAGCTCTTTCCAGGAAAAGGGAAACCAGGCACAGCCCACGCATCCATCATTCGATCCAAGAAGCCAACCAACCAACCAACCAACCAACTAGCTACGAACCCCAACCTCCCCAGCCGACACCACTTAACGCCTCCCCTCCACACATACATACATACATACATACATACATACATACATACATACATACATACATACATACATACATACATACATACATACATACATACATACATACATACATACATACATACATACATACATACATACATAGACACACACCTGGGTTTACGCCGTTTCTCATGACGGGGAATCTAAAACACATTTTTGAGTAGTAGTACATGTAAAACTCATCTGGGGGGGAGGAAAGGGGGATATGGAGGGACGGGGGGGGGGACGGGGTGTATCCATGCGGGTGCGAAGTGGCTCCGCAGGTGCCGTTGAGGTGGGCAGTCAGGGAGGCAGAGGTGGGGGGAAAGACCACCCAGAGAAAGAACTAAACAGAAGATCTAAAACCCCGGACAGACTGACAGACCGACTGACTAACGGACGGACGGATGGACGGACGGACACCTCTTTCTCTCCCTGGCATTGCGGAAGCAGTGTGTGGTGCTGCCAGGGGATGGGTGATGAATGTGTTCATGGTGTTCTCTTTGCGTCACGAAAAGCGGTGAACACAACAAAAACGTGGGAGGGGTGCAGGGCAAAGGGATATCATAACATGTGGCTGCTGGATTGAGGCATGCATTAATATCGCTGTACGGATGCCGTACAATCCGTACCTATGCTGAGGATGCCGTTCCCCCCCAGATCCGCCCTCGTGAACTCCTCCGCCACCCAGGAGCGCCACTGAGGAACCACATGGCGGTTGGCGGTTGGTGGTTGGGTGAGTTGGGGGACAGCGGGGAAAACGGTTTGGGTTTGGGATCGTCCGGAGGGACACCACGCACAGGTAGGCAGCAAAATGGGAACACGCACACATACAGACATACAGACAAACATACACACACGCACACTAACTCCCGAAGTTCCTTAGATCAGGCGTCCATGGGATCCTTTCGCTTCCTCCTCTTGCGTCATCGTACGACAACCACCTTATGCCACCCTAGGCGGAACAAATGAGCATAGTAATACTTAGGGTTAAATTAGGGTGATAACAATTTAAGAGCTGAGCATCTTATCACATCTACCTCAAATTAATTGCTCTTCTGGAACATACTATGTCGTGCACCTCACAGCGTGTAAGCCTAACCAGGACTGTGTTGGCTGGTTATGCCAAAGTCAATTCGACGGGTTGAAGGAGATGAAGAACTAAAGGGGAACGTCATCCCCTTTACAATGATCAATATAACACAAAAGAAGAAAAAAGGCAAGATTTCTATTAAGAATATGCATATTCCAGAACTTCATGCGTCTCCACAGCCCCCCACACCCTCAACCCCGCACCCCCCCCTCCGCACTTACCTGGGCCCTGTGTTGCCGTACTTCCGCTGTCACCCGCTGCGCCTCATCCGGGTGGTGGACCAGCTGCCTGGTCTCCGCCTCCTCCGCGGCGATACGAGCATCCAGCTCCGCCACCTCGGCCGCCAACGCCGCCACCTCCGCCGCCATCTCCCGCTTCTGCTCCTCATTCGCCTGACGGTGCATCTCAGCCAGAGACAGTTTCTCCTCCCGGGCTGCCCGCTGAGATTCGCGGCGTTCACTTCGGGTCAAAGAACGGCATTCGTACGGATGTACGACAGTGTACGGAGAAGAGCTGTTGGTTGCGGGGATGAGTTATGCTAGGCGGGTCCAACGGCCCCGATGCTCGTTCTTAATAAGAAAACAACCGCGCTGAACAGACAGATCGAGGCTGCGATGGCACGCAGGAGGACGTAATTTCGGGGCATGCCTTTGTGTATGTATGTATGTATGTATGTATGTATGTATGTATGTATGTATGTATGTATGTATGTATGTATGTATGCATGCATGTATGTATGTATGTATGTATGTATGTATGTATGTATGTATGTATGTATGTATGTATGTATGTATGTATGTATGTATGTATGTGTTAGACGGGGGTAACACGTTAGTTAAAGAGCAAAGCGAATAGTACGGCTTGTATACGTCTGTCTTAGAAGCAACGCGCAAGTAATGTCGTAATGAGTTCCTGCGTGTGCGTGTATGTCGTACATGCGCATACCAAAATGGATGGGTACGCGAGTATGTGGATATGTATGTCCGTCGTCCCCACCGTTTTTCCCGCAGCCCAACCAGACGGTGTTCGGGATCGTCGTGGGGCGCGTAGTGCAGCGGCAGACCGTCCAGGTCCCGCATCATGCTGAAAAACTCCTCACGCGTGACGCGACCGTTAAGATCTGCGTCGTACAACCGAAACAACTCAAATGGCGTAGGAATATGGCACTCCACCTGCGAAATCCGGCTTTTGGCGGACTGTGACAAGGGAGAACGCCATTGCGTGCCGCCGCCGCCGCCGCCGCCACCGTCACTGCCAACTGTGGCAGCAGCGGCAAAGCTTGCCCTCGGTGTCGACGGCACACGGGGTGACGGCGACGCCTCCGGCGCCCCTAGCGTCGTCCCGCCGGCTCCGCTACGGCTGCCCGCTCCAAAACTACTGCCGGCGAAGCTGCCGTGGAGGGACTCCGGACCACCGCTGACGGCAGGGGAGCCGCCAGGCGACGACGACGACTTCCACTGCGCAGATGGTCGCCCGGCAGTAGCTGTGAAGGCGGCGGCAGCTGTAGTTGGCCCCAAGCCAGAGCCAGTAGTAGAAGGCGGTCCTCGAACGGGCAGGGAAGAGGAGGAAGCTTCTGTGTTGGGGCCCAGGATGTCGGCGAAGTCGTCGCTGGGGGTGGTGCCCAGCGGGCTGGGGGCCCTGCTGCGGCTACTGCCGGGGGTTGTGGGTCGAGCTGAGGGGGGCCGCGAGGGGGAGCCGCCGGATAACGCCGACGGGCTGTTCGGTGCCTTGGGGAGTGGGCGCAGAGCGCTGCTGCTGCGACTGAGGGTGTTCTCCGCGAGGCCGATGGAAGCGGCCTTGGAAGCTTGGCGTGAGGGCTGACGGGATCCCGACGCGAAGAACGAGTCATCGGTGCCCAGATCCGAGGGCGCCTTGCTAGGAGGCTTGCTAGGAGGCTTGCTAGGGGGTCCGCTGGGAGCTTTGTTTGAGGCGTGAGCGTGCGTGTCTGAGAGGATTGACTCGGAGCCGAGGATGCTGTCGTCGCCGACTACGTCGGCGAAGTCCCCGGAAAGTCCAGATTCATCGTCTGGCATTTGTCAGGTCGATGCGGTGTTCTGTGATCCGTTAGTTGCCTATCGCTTTGGGGGTAAGGTGTTGACGGTTCAGTTCTTTAAGGCGATATGGTCACTATGTCCAAAAAAAGTTAAACAATTCATACATTGTTTTCCGCAATACAGGTGATTACAAGTTTCCAATGCACTTGGAGATGTGCTGTTATAAACCTTCGATAGGCAGCAATGTGAAAGCTCGCGCGCAGCCGTTTATTTATTAATATATGGATATATAATACGTTTGGTAGGGCAATTGTTCTATTTGCGTTCCTATGAAAATACCAGATACAGAAAACGATGCTGCATAAAGGTTTCGCATCGTGTGGCGTCGACCTTAGCAGTTTTTCATGTTAAACCACACCTTTCATCGAAACATAAGAGATAGGTTAAACCGCCGATGCGTTACTAATCTAGTTACAATGCAATTTACGGGCCGTCCTGCAAACATGCACACCGAACATCAGTGTATTCACACACGGATTCTTCGGCAGGCAGGAGCCAGGGCTTGGGACTTGTGAAGTGCAGAGGTAAAAAAACGTTGTGCTAGAATGCCCGGCTAGAACAGAAGCTCCTCCCACATTTGCCCGCCTCGTTCAGAGGCGGTAGCCCGGCCTTTAAGGTAGCACGGTAGAGGTGCAACTTGGGCGGCTGCAACTAGTACGGCTGTGGCTGCTGCTGTGGCTGTGGCAGCGGCTACCACTAGTACGGCTGTGGCTGCTGCTGTGGCTGTGGCAGCGGCTGCAGGGCGTGGGCGATGTCTCTTTCCAAAGATTGCGTCGTGTCTCGTTCCTCCACCCCACACACTATCAGCTTACCGCCCACATATTGGGACGCTGAGGAACAGCGAACACCGCTGCTGGCGTGTAACGCATCGCCGTACAGTCGTACAGGTTGTTGCTGCTTATGCCGTTGTTGCAGCCCTCGCCGTCCTCATGTTCCAAATCTCATCACGTCATAGATATGCTGCTGGCCATGGCACGGCACGGCGACTTAGACCTACAGCACAAATCATCACCTAACTGCTAACTCCCAACCGCCGAATTAACACAATTAATACGAAGTTGTCGTACAAGTAAACATCGCCAACGTCACGTGGCTCGCTTCTCCCCTGATGCTACAGCTCCATCAACTAAATGCAGGTACGGCAGGTACGACGCTCCCTCCTGGAGCAAGCCGTTCTCTTTCCCTCAGCTTCTTCCCGCCTTCCCCCCCCGGCCCCCGCCAGCAAGCAACTCCATTCAGCCGTTGCCGCCAGTCCCTTCAAGCGCCTTTTCACCTCACCTCCCTTCTTCGTATCGAAAAATGCACAAAAAATCCTCAAAGCATAAACGGGGCCACCATCCATCCATCCATCCATACGTACATACGTACGTACATACAAAGGACCGCGTGGGCTGAAGGTGCAAACCGCGGTGTGCAACGCCGCCAGGGCAGCCCGTGGGAAATGGCGGGGAGATACCAACACACACACACACATACATACATATATAACACATACAGGAGGCGGCGGCGGCGGCTTCTTAATATCTCCGCCGCAATAAAATACGATACAATGTCAAGTGTGTGTGTATGTGTGTATGTCTGCTTCCGCTCGGGCCAAATTTTTCTTCGAGGGCGGCATTAACATGAAAGGCTGTGCCTGTCACAGTAGTCGTACTTGCCGTACCTGGGACACCATCAAATTTGTTCACGTGTATGATCCGGTTACGGCATTCTGAGGAGCGTTGTTGTTGTTGATGTTGTTGTTGTTGTTGATGTTGATGTTGATGTTGATGTTGATGTTGATGTTGATGTTGATGTTGATGTTGATGTTGATGTTGATGTTGATGTTGGAGTAGATGTTCTTGTTACCGTGGCAATCTACCCTCTCACCTCAGATCAACCAAATACATCCTGACCAAATCACAAAATCACCAGCACTAGCAGCGCCACGACCGGGAAATGATACAAACAATAAAACCGAAATGATACAAACAAACTGCTACAGCCGCCGATACCGCTGATGCTGTAGCTGCTATCCTTAATCCTTTGCGAACTGCGGGTACACCTTTCGGGGCGGGGTCGGTGGTGACGTCCAGGTCCCGGTGCGGGTGCAGGTGCGGGTGGTGACGTTGATGTGGATGTGGACGGTGGACGGCGGCATTTCCCCGGGGTTTGGGGGTTTGGGGGTTTGGGGGTTTGGGGGTTTGGGGGGAGGGGGGAGGGGGGAGGGGGAAGGGGAGTGTCAGCTGGGATCCCCGGGGTTGGTTTGGAGGGGCATCAGAGAACGAATGGCCTAACCGCCGTACCTGACGATCGTACGACATAGCCTTCGAAACGATACCTCTCCATACACCCCCCCCAGATCAGGTCTACAGCTCGGAGAGCCCGAAGGGTCCCCCTCCGGAGACCCGAGGGCTCCACCGGTGTCGGGGCTCAGGCGAGATGGATCCTGTGAAGTTCAAGATACTGTCGTACAGGACAGTGTCGTACAGAAAATTGTTCCTTTTTTTCCGCGGCCCCACCTGCTATTCGGGGTGATCCAGCCCCCAGCCCGGAAGAGAAGACAGCGCCCCATACATACATACATACATACATACATACATACATACATACATACATACATACATACATACATACATACATACATACATACATACATACATACATACATACATACATACATACATACATACATACATACATTCGTACGTCAGCATCGTTATCCGCACAGCTAAAAAGAAAAGAACCCGCATTGGCCGCCCAGCTCCAACCCCCCTCACTCAGGCAGCCGGCAACCCCTTATCCCCCCTTTTTACACACATACACACGCACACACATACGCACACACGCACCTGCTCCAAGGTGGTGTACACGACTCGAGCTCGCTCCGCAACCAGCTCCGGAGGCAATGAGCGACCCTGTTGAGCGGTTGGGGGCGGTTGGGGCGGTTGGGTGGGCCTCGGAGCGTATGGTTGGGGGCCGTGGTGTTAAAGGGGGAGGAGAAGTGAAGGGTAGTGAAGGGAAGCAGAACCCAATTCCCGGTCCAGACACGTACGCACACATACACATTCACAATACACGCATGTACCCCTTCCCCCCACGCATACCTCTCCTCCTTCTCCCTCCCCCCCAACCCCCCACATCCCCCCCCCCACACACATACACACACACACACCTGCACTGCCGACAGCTCCAGCTGCAATCTGTCAAGGGGAAACCAGGCCATGCGCCGTTCGAAGTAGCCGTTAACGATCATGGCCACGAAGCCCTTCCACTGCCCGAGAGTAGCCTCAGACACAGCGACACCTGAGTCGGGGGGGGGGCCCGGGGGGGTTCCCGCGGGGAGGGGGGGAAAAGACGAACCACACACGATTGAAGCTGCTGCCAGGGCAAGAGAGTATCAAACGTAGAACTGACCGAAAGGCGTCCGTGGAGATTGTGACCTCGGGGGGGGCCCCGGGGGGGGGTTCCCGCGGGGAGGGGGGGGAGTGATGCAAATATCCCCCGGGGGTAGCTGCCGGGGTCTAAAAGGCCGAGCCCCCGCGAAGAGTGTCAAAAGGGGGAAATTCAAAACTGGATCAGGCGAGGCGGTGATTGTGTGTGTGTGTGGGCGGGGAAAGGCGGGGGGGGGAGGGTTGCTAGGGTTTAGGATTGCGGAGGGGTGGCTCGGGGAGATGGCGAGGGACTGGCGGGTTCAGTTTCCGCTTTCAGTTTGAAGGAAGGTGTGTGTGTGTGGTGTTTTGATGTTGCGGAAAGTAGTCAGCAAAAGAGCTAAGAGAGCTACTTTGTTCAGCCAGGGAGGGTTTTGTTGTTAATGTCTCGACTCGCTTACTTGTGGCCCACCGCTTGACGGATCGCGGCGACAGCATCAGCGTAATCCAGACCAGGCAGACCATCGCCAGACATTCCGCGGCGTCGAAGTCCTGCCGTCGAAATCATCGAAAACGTCGAAGACATCGAAGTGACCCCGGGGTCCCATATATGAAACGGAGTTACAAATTGAGCAACGCACGATTTGGGAGGGGAGGGGAGGGAAGGGTCGCATGTGTTCAGGTATGCCAACACTGCATGGCATGCCACTGCTTCAATATTCGAGCATCAGGGGGTGGGGGTGGGGTGGGGAAAGACGAACCACACACGATTGAAGCTGCTGCCAGGGCAAGAGAGTAACAAACGTAGAACTGACCGAAAGGCGTCCGTGGCGACCGTGACCTCGGGATGACGAAGTGGAGAAGATGTCGGAAAAAACTACCTACCTAAGCCGCCAGAACTAAAAAAGCGGAATAGTATTGCCAATCCGTAAAGAAGTAGTAGTGAAGGCGGCGGAAGCGTAGTAAAATAGTGCTGTCGTAAAGGTGGTATAAAGTTGCTGGCCTGGAGAAATAGCTGATTTGCTGCTGCTGAAAGGCTGTCGGTATGCAAGTGCTCCTCCCAACCCCCCAAAAACTAAAACGCGCGACCGACCCGACCGACCCGACTATTCTATTCCGGCTAGCCGACCGACGCCAACGCGATATACCAAAGAAGCTCGAACCACCCTTTGGACTCACCTGGCCAGGCAGCAGGAGCAGCGGGCAAAGGCACATGCGAGGCAGAGAGGTGGGGGTGGGATGGGGAAAGACGGACCACGAACGAGTGAAGCTGCTGCCAGGGCAAGAGTGTACCAAGAGGCGAACTAGGTTGGGTTAGGTTGGGGGGTGGGAGTTAGGGAAGTGAGAGGTCCTGCTGCCTTTGAGGACGGTGAAGCGCGGGAGATCACGGATTGTACGACACACCGTACGGTACGGCACCTCATCGATCGTCCAACTGGTAACTAACTGTACGAACGCCTATTCCCTCGTACCTACCTTCAGCTGACGAAGGTCGTCTTCAGACAGTTGGCCGAGCTGCTCGACCATGTCCTGCTCGTTGTGGCCGCATTCGTACGCCAGTACGGCACTCTCCGTAAATTCCTGCGCGCCCATCACACCCCGAACCGACGACGTTGACTGCGTTGAAGCGTTAACCGCTGGCCCGCTTTGGGCTGACCATCAAAACAGGATTCCGGAGAGGTTTTGGGCACCCTGAGGCTACTTAGTTGGTTAGTTGGTTAATTGGTGACTTGGTTAGTTGGATAGTTAGTTTGCTTTCCAGTGCGGCTAGCGGATAGCGGACAACGGGCAGGAGGGGGCCCTATGTGTCGTGTGTGAAGTACCCATAAGGGGGGAGGTTCGACGCCCGCGGGAGGCCCCTCCACCTCCAGGGGGGGAAGGGAGAGGCTCCCGAGGGTTCCGGTCCAAAAACACGCACACACGCCGGGAAAGAGTGTGTGCTGACGGTCATATGGACCACCTTCAGGACCCCCTGGAAGACTACACGCCCTCCCTCCCGCCAAGTTGTTCGACTCCGCGAGTTTGAGGTGTCTTGTGACCCTTTCGTTAGGGGGCTTCGCAGGCAAATACACACGAACACAGCCACAGTGGTTGGCTAAACCCCGCCGTCCGTGGGCTACCTGGACCGCTTTGGAGTAGAGCTGGTTGGCCAGCGCTGGGTTCTGAACGTAGTAGTACCGTCGAGCTAGGTTCCGTACAACTTCCGCCGGCCCTTGATTGGCGCTTCCAGAGCTAGAGACAGGAGAGGAGCTCTGCATCATGGCAGAGAGTATTGGTAAATTTGGCAATGTATGAAGGTATGGCCGTGCAGGTTAAGTTGAAATCCAGCTAGGGTTTTCGGCGCCTACCGCCAACGTGGCGACGCTCCGCCTTCCATGTAATCCAGGAGAAAAGTATCGTTGTCCAAATGGCCAAGGGTCCTTGTCATGGGTTGTCTGGCATGTCGGTGGCCTAGGCAACAGAGTGTATTGTCTTGTGTGGGCCTGCTTTATTGTGAGCTTTAGGCCATGAGAGCAAGCCATCGCAAGATATCTACAAAACACTACACTTAAAACAAAATAGTTACTGCTACTTTGAGCTATGAAGCATGCATGGGTGGCATGTCGTTGCTTGTGACGTCCGGTACCGAACTCCGATTGATGTAACGATGCCACCATACCGTACCTGTCTTAGCATAGCCAATGAATACAGTATGCTTATACATACCTGTGTGCATACACAGAAAGACGTTTCCCGTGACTAACTCCTACCTTTACCGAAAATGTTGCAACCCAAATTGGTGCCGTCCCTTGCTATTTTATTATTCTCATTCCATTATGTAGCTGCGGTTAAGATTACAATCCCACCAGGACGCACTGAATGCTTGGGAGAGACGGTTGAAGCGGACCACTTCACGGTGAGCATGGAAAGGAGCAGAAGCGTGGATGTGTATTAGAATATATACTAGTGTATACGTCCGACTTTGCTAGGCTGCTAGCCTGGGCATTTTAGGCTTTGAGTCGGCGATCCTGATCTTTTGGGTTCGTAAAACACAACCGCTCACGCGGAAATCCTACACAACATGGCTAGGTACCTGGAGGACCTCGGATAGACGGACGCGTGCTGGTGAGCGGCAACAGTCAGTACTACGTACCCTTCGTCACAATTCGGGTATGTCTCTGGTTACGACTCAGGAAACGGCCCTATTAACTCCGGCAATCAGATCAGCCTAGAGAACCCGGGTTTGGTGCAGGACCACCCCGCGGAGCCTATGGTACACTAGGAAGGGGTTACTAGGAAGGGGGTTTGGGTCCTTTCCAAGCAGGGCGCAAAAGTACATGCCCAAGCAAGTTATCATATGTTACCAGCTTGTCCCAGGACATTGGCAGTGCCTGTGGTCAACGAGCCCCTCTGTGTTGCCGGCTTCAAAGCCATGGAATCACGCGTGAAATCCCATAACGGGGACGGGGTTCTCCACAATCCACCACGTCGCACCATGGGCCCGACTCTGGTATCCGAGGACATGGGCCATCCATTGTGACATTACTTTCCCTGTGAGCACGAACGAACGATTCTGATCTCCTTGTGCTACATATCCGTGATACATGGATCAGCTTCGTCGCCGCCCTCCTCTCCTCCCTTTTTCGTTCTCCTTGGACTCCTCCTGATGACGCGCTTGACACCTTCCCAATCATCCCCTGCCCCCGGTGCTGCTGCCGCATGTACGGCTAACCCAGGTGCTCAGTCCGACCGGAGACCAATTGTGGCAGCAGCAGCACGTGTACTCCGAAACCCACTTCAATGTGGGAGCCAGGGGGCCAGGGTCGTACAAAGTCTGGTAAGTAATCAGTTAGTTCCGTTGGACGTTGAGAAAAGAGAGGGGAAGTGGAAAGCAAGCGGTCTTTCTGGCCGACCTAGAGCTCTTCGGAGGGCTGCAAAAGGGGAGTGGCGTAACTGTGTAGTGAAGAGCAGGAGGGTCACGGTCGGTCGTGCGCGGCTGTATGCATGTCAGCTGATCCCCTAGAGCGCATCCAGCATGCTGTGGGGGGAAGTTGCAGAAAGGGATTGCTGCAATTCAGCGAACCGTCAACCGCGGGCAATCTGCTTCAGGTTATCTGGCTCCTCCTGTCTATGGACTGATAGATTGGTCTATCCCGCATTCCTTTTATGGACTGAAGTTCGGTGGCCTCCCTGTTCCGTGACGCTGTTGCGTTGACTTCCACCCCCCCCCAAGCTGGCAGATGGGTTCCTCTGCGTTTCGCAGTGATCTCCCCCCCCCCTGGTGCACCCGCATACCCCTACTCACACCCCTATACAACCACCCGCCCTGTTTTCCTAACCCACACCGCACACCTCCACACAACCCATTTCCCTCAAAATGCTTTTGCCCACATCTCAGCTTCAAAGCACTCCGTAGAGCCCCCTTGACGGCCCCTTTCACTTCCCTGCATGTGACACAGCTTCTACAACCCGTGGGAATCCCGCACTGAGGCCGTAGTGGACCTGGTCTACTTCACATTGGCTCACTTGCGGAGGGGCTCCGGACCCATCAACATACCCAAGGGGACCCAGGACGATAGGTGGGTGGGGACGGGGGGGGGCCCTGCTGTGAGGGGAGGTGTGATTGGGTTGCGAGGTTAGGAAACTGGGTCTGGCATTGAGAGGGGCGAGTGTGTATCAGCGGGATGCATTCGGGGCCGCTCGAAACGGGCGCTGGTGACATGGGTTTGTACTCCCCCCCTCCCCCCATGATTTTCCCCTGTCTCCGTCGCGGCGCGCCTCATCCTCGGGCTCCTCCCCACTCTCTCCATGCGAAATAACCCGCAGGAGCAAGGAGGTGGCGAGCCAAGACCACATGGAGGATGTACGGCGTACGATCTACGGCATGTCGGAGTTTATGCAGGTCATCCAGGGCAGCCAAAAGTTCCTGCAGCGCAAGCTGGAGCGCCACCAGCAGACCATGGTGAGAAGCAAAGAAGGGTTTTTGTAGCTTCCCTCGTGGAAAATGGAAAGAGAGGTTGGGGAGAATGCGGGACAGGAGGCGATGAAGTTGCCCGTAAGCTCCTTTTCGGGTCGGTTGGAAAAGGGGGTTGGTTGCAGGGTGATGGGCAACAGGGAGCCAAACTTGTAGCTGGGCCGCGGTATTGAGCGCATCTGATGGGGCATAGTCCAGGTTCTTAGCAACGGAAGGGCTGAAGGGGGGACTGAAAGGAAGTACAAAGGGAGGGACGGATAGTTGCATTGAGGGCAGAAATGTGAAGGGAGAGGGAGGGCAGCGTAAACACGGGTGTTTGCTTTCAGGACCTGGCCAGGACGAGGGGGTGAGGGGAGAGAGGCGCGGGCCTGGCGGCACGACGAAAAGTTGCGTGTTGGGTTAGGGTGCGCCAAGCTTTCCTACGTTGCTTCGATGTAAAGCGGCTGGGTCCAGGGCCTAGGCATCCGCGGAACTGGCTAGCGGCTGGCACCATCCGCCATGGCTAGTGGAGAGATGCGGAGAGGACTTTATGGGGCATGATTGGAAGCGGCCGCGGCCATGGCCCGGGGTTTCGGCGGGAGGGGTTATGCCGCTGGGGTGGTATGTATTTTGGTTGCCGCACTCGCCAAACACTCTCGAACCCTATGCCATGCTTTGCATGGCGTGGCATGTGCTTGCTGCAGGAGAGTAACCGACGGCGCACGCTGCTCTTCACGGGGCTGGAGGTGAGGGGATTTTGCTTATTTGCTTTCCTTGGCCCCCAATCCCATATCGGGTTCATCACGCCACTGAACCAATTGAAGTACAATGGCCCGTCTTGTAAGATATTATCATTTTTATTGTCCGCCTCACGCGCCACTAGCTAGCTAGCACAGGGCCGCTTTGCCTGTTACGCTTATACGTGCTGACGATTCAGTTTTGCCGAGAGCCGGCTCACAAACAGCTATAAGTTTTGTGTTGCCGCTGTTCCCACGCATCGGAAAGCATTTCTGATCTATGTGTCCCGGATCCCCTTTTGCAGATGGGCGCAGTCATCTTCGTGGGCCTGGTTCAGGTGCTGGCCGTCATGGGCTTTTTCAAGCCGGGCAAGAACCTCAAAACGTTTGTGTGAATGTGGTAGCAATTGAGCAAATTTTATGGAGTCGTCGGGGGACTCACATGGGGAACATGCCACCCCCATGGTTTGCCCATCCCGAAGTAACGGTGTCCGCTTTGTTCGGCAGGTTGCGACGCAGCAGGGATGTTCAGCATGGCAACGGAGGCTGCTACTGTTACTGCAGTAGAATAAAGGAGGGAAGGGAGGGGTAACTTCTGGGGTCGAGAGGCCTGGTTAAGACCGCTCTCAGAAGTACATTTTCAGAGATGACGTTATGGTAATGTCTCTGGCATATGTGGATGACTGCTGGGCGGTATGCGTGTAACATTTAACTTCAAAAACATTCTCGGCAAAGGCATGTAGATGTATTCGCGTAAATGACACAATATCGCGCAGCAACAGTCGCGTTATGAGGTAAGAAATATCAATTTAGCAATAAGGACAAAAAGGAAAAACTGTTTGTCAATAACCCGCTCTCCACTCGCTCATCTCTCAGGCGCCGGTGAAGACGCGGCAAGGTCCTAATGCTACACTGCTGTCTATGGACAGCAAGCAGCTGGTACTGCGTCATGTCCATGAATGGACAAAACTGAGCTGGAGCCTCCCCTCCCACCACGCAGCTCCCCTTTATCACAAAACATCACAGACAGTTGGCACGCAATGTCACGGAATGACGTACCCAAAAATGCAGCATGCCGCCTATATGTGGCAGTAACTAACTATGAACAGTGCCTCCTCTCTAATCGCCGTCAAAATCAACGGGTGAAATGGGCGTTATAGCCTATGATTCTTCGGACCCCCACTGCAGTTACCTACTCGCCTAGGTGGGCCTGCCTTTCCGCACGACGCCCGGTATCTAGCCATCGGAAGCTATACACAGCTATGGGCACACCAATTGTATAAATCTAGCCTAATTGTATGATGCGCACATCGAAGGCCCGAACGAAATCCGCAGACATAATCTCGTAGGCCACCTTAATCCAGCAACCCAACGCAACCCGGTCTCCCTGGAGTTCCGAAAAACAATCAGTCCATCCTTGGAGCCCATTTTGCACAACTAGCTACCCACATATCGCGCACATGGCGCTCATACCGGCATCGCCAACGCGGCCGCCGGCTGCGCGGCTAAGGCCCCACTGCGGTCCAACTCTCCCCCGGCGGCTTCCTTAGAAGACCTTCTCTCAATACCTAGCTTCACCACGTCTCCGCCGGCCAAGCTGCCAGAACTGACTTCAACCCGCACGTCGGCGCAGGCTTCCGCATCCTCCACCTGCTGCTGCGCTGCTTGCTGCTGCTGCTGCCATGGCCCCACCGATTTGTACGGTTCCAGCCGCATCTTGCCGCCGAAAATGTCAGGCAGGCGCTCGATGGGCACCATCTGAGTCAGAGTGGGCAGGTAGTCGGAGCCCAGGATGACGATCTTCTTGCGGGTGCGCTCCTGCAGCAGCGGTTGCACTGCCGCCCAGATGCCCCGGAAGATGAGCGGCGTGTTGATAACAAACATAGTACCCAGGTGCTCGGGGTAGTAGTCCTGAAGGAGGGA
Organism: Volvox carteri f. nagariensis; assembly: GCF_000143455.1. Lineage (NCBI taxonomy): Eukaryota > Viridiplantae > Chlorophyta > Chlorophyceae > Chlamydomonadales > Volvocaceae > Volvox > Volvox carteri. The sequence continues at coordinate 190,011 of NW_003307585.1, read as the reverse complement.
AATAAAGGGTAATTAGAATGACGTGCACTGGCGAGAACCCGGGACTGAGTCTGCTAGCAGAGCTGCACGGAAAGCGGTACAGGTAAGCAGCGGCTCACAAAACCCTGGCGGCTGCTTCAGGTCGAGGCAATTTCCGATTCTTAACAGACACGCATCACATAAACAATAGGTTTAGGCGGGGAGCCCGCACACAGCACTGCTTCCGTGTTCCTTTTCAGGTGTAGGCTCTCCGCTGCAGCTGCGGCCTCCTTCGTGTTAGCGAGCCTCTGCACGCCCTCGATATCGCCCATGGAACCCGGTCCAATTCGAACCTGGTCAATTTTGGAGAACGTGGTGAGCAGCTTCTGGGTCGAGCTGTTGAAATTCATCAAGGAGAGGCCCGCCAGGTCGATGATGACGGTTGTGGTGCAGATATGGCGCCCTGCAGCCGCGGAGCAGGCGGGCAGGTAGCAGCGCAGATAGCGCTCCCAGGTCCAGACGTGATAGCGGATCAGGTCGTCCATGCTGATGGTAGCGAACAGGGCCGCCGCGTCGGTGCGACCAAGTAGCTCGATGTACACGGGCCGTCCAAACTTGTCTGGAAGGCAAAGAATTAGGCAAAGAATCGATGCTGCTAGGTCAAGTGCAAAACGCATAGTGCTTCTTACATCATTGCTCAATGATTTGACGAGCGTGCTATCACTGAGGGAGGTCCGTAACAGGGCACAGGCAATGCAGCTGATCGACGGTACACTTGCGGATGCAGTGTCTGAGCGCAGTCATCCCATCGCGGTTGAGATTTGCACATGGAGGCCGTAAGTGTTCAACTGTCACGCTACCAGGCGCCCTCTTGTACTGCGAGAAGAATTGAACCGAGTGCGATAACCATCTCAACACCCGGCCGCCGACACGCAAAGGCTGTGGCAGCACCTGCTTTCGCGTACGTACGCTAGTAACAACACCACGCTTGATTGCACATCACAGGAATGCCACCTGCTCACCGGTGTTGAAGTAAAAGTGCGGGTAGACCTGCACAGGTGGATTGGGGCGGACACAAAGGGTGCACCGTGAGATCGTGCTTGCCTTAAAGGGGGTTCGACCTCCAGCGTGCAGAAGCAGAGTGCCCACGCGGCAGGGCAATGTCGCTTACGGCCGATCAGGCATCGCGCATAGCACAAGCAGTATCGTAACGGAGGATCTTTCATAGGCCATACTGCATAGCCTATCGACTATGTCCGTTGATGGCACCGTGTTGCGTACCTGCAATAATTGCTCCTTCTGCGGGTAAGCAAGCCCCGTAGGATCTGACTCGTAGAGCCCGTTGACGCGATTCTCAATGCGCCATGCACGCATGTCACGGTACATGGATAGTGCCTGTGCCGCGGGGTGAAACCCATACAATACACTCTATTGGATTTTTATTATCTGTCCGAAGGTAAGTTGCATGGCACATCCCCACGGACATGACAGCAAATTGTGGATGTCACAAAAGCGGTGAAGCGCTTTGAGCATGCCTCGACACGGGACCCCAGTCCTCCATCACATGACCTTATACCCCACCTTGTCGATGCTGAAGTCCCGGGCCATGAGGAATCGTAGCAGCGTATAGTCATCATCATGTCCTTCCACAGTTAAATTTTCTCGTCTTATGCGCAACCGCAACTCATCCATAGCTGCTCGTTGCTGGGGACTAGGATTTAAGTACCAGAACGCATCTGATTCTGTATATGCCTCTGTAGTAACAGAGGAACTGCTCCAAAGACTTCCCCACATCGCTTGCTTCTTCAAAGCTGAGACTTGCAGGTTACCAAATATCAATGCAATCGATGGCGTCGCCTACTATGCACAATGCTACAAATATAAAGGAGATCCGCAGGCACCTTTAATTGGAAATCTGGGTTGACGTCACGGTTCCTTTTCCCTTGTTACCGGCGAAACGCTGTTTGCTCCAGCGGCTGTCGTCAGCGGACGAACACATACAATTTCTAAAAGCGAAGTACTTGCTGAAGCTTAAAATTTATGCGTTGTTAAGGGGGATTTTAATTAATTGCAGTACAGTTGTCCCGCACTCATGTCACATCGCGCACACAGCACATGCGCGGTGTCTTCATGACATTAATACACAACATTTATGGACTCATATCTCACGAGGCAGGCCTTCATTACTTGTGCTTGACAGAAAGTCCTTTATCCTACTTGCAACGCGAATTCTTGCTTTGAATTAGCTGCGGCCCCAGGGGTCCAGGACGCCTGGTGCGTGCACAAACCGGCTGCAACAGTTCTGTATATTATCTTCTACAACCGCTGCCTGGCCAAGTCGCTCAACAGGCTATAGGTAAATGTCTGGCGTGGCGCGCAGCCGTCTTCAGGAGGAGCGAAAAGCATGGCGAAAAGATAAGCCATTTGGCTTCCATGCACGGCCTGAGACGGCAGAGGATGGGTACGTAGTTGCTCGACATCTACTGAAACAGAGCAGCTTGCAGTTTGCGATTGTGTGACAAGGTTGATGGAACGGTTACAGGAGTATCAACCTGATGAAGTGGAAATGTCACATTCCGGGTAAACAAGGCACTGATTGGGAGGGCGGATTCTTCCCTTTGACAATGGAGTTTTCGGAAGACTACCCAACAAAGCCACCTAAGGTATCAGTTGACCATCTTATCCATGTCGGCAGGTGTAGAGCTGACACATGCCATGTCAACTGTGTCCTCTGTGCTGTCCTCCTCCCCTGCTGCACACTTGCAGTGCAAGTTCCCAGCGGGTTTCTTTCATCCGAACATCTACCCCTCGGGAACCGTCTGCCTCAGTATCCTTAACGAGGTGAGAGAACCTTGTGTCGCGGTTATACTTTGTCCTTACCAGCTGTCCCGCAATTATCCGCAACCGACGGTCTGTTCTTGCTCCGCAGGACGAGGGGTGGCGCCCGTCCATCACCGTCAAGCAGCTTTTGCTGGGCATTCAGGTGAGCATCGTCTGCTTGGCAGCCTATACTATGGTTTTGGTTGTCGGGTTCCAGTTTTCATTGTGTGTTTGATGCCTACCGGCGTTAATGTACGACGACGTTTGCGCCCTGACAGGAGCTACTGGACACTCCAAACCCAAACAGCCCGGCACAGTCAGATGCGTTCCTGCTCTATACCCAGCAGAAGGCCGAGTACTGCAAGAAGGTCAAGAGGCAGGCACTGCAGTACCCTCCCCCAAGCTAGATGCAGGATGTGATCAGTTAGAAGTGTTGTGTTTGTGACCGAGATGAATTTGGCATGTTACCGAGTGTGATTTAGTGTCCTTGGGGCTTGGGAACGTGAGCGGGGTTCAGTGTGTATGCCGAGACTTAAGTGCAAATGGGCCAGGCGCTTCAACCGCATTTTATGCCTAAGCGCAGATTCTATTTCGCTGCTCTTTTTTGTGCAGTGGCGTCTGCCGCTTTGCAATTGCTGGCTTCCGGTCAGAATGCATCATGCTCGGGGATTTTGGATGTCTGCAAGTGAGTCAGAGACACGATGTGCAAGACGCAATCCATTTTCTCGTTAGCAACTCTTGGCGAATGTCTGACAACGCAAGTGTATTTTGGTCAGGCACTTGTACGGCAGTCGCCTTCAATCTTCATGTGACCCTTCGCTGTGTCAAGCTTCGATGGGCCATGACCGTGAACGCCGGCGATCTCACGCTATCGAGCGTGGTAACACCAACCCACGATGGCACCAGAAGCACGGCAACGTTTTCGCCACCTTTAACGATAGCCTACAGAGGAAGTGGCTTACTCTAGTGCCTTGCCCGAGTATCACATGCCTCGTACTTACAAATAGCTCTTATCCGCCTGCCCGTAATCTGCCTTTTAACGGCTGGTGTTGCACTCCAACCCTTGACAGATAAATAAGACGACAAGCTCTAAAGACTGAATATGCTGCTACGAAACGTTATGTTGCCACTGGCGCTCTGCCTTCGCAACTGAATGTTCAATTCTTTCACCGACGTATGACGCGTAGGCAGTATCCGTTTTCCTAGCAGCCTCATACCATGCATCTGCACGCGCCTTGTGTAATCCATTGGCTGGAACAGAGGAGCTGGAGAAAAAATGCACGTCGCCCCGTTGATGGTGCCCCTTTAGTGTATTTCGATGGAACCGATGCAGGTCACTGCGCTGAACCCTGTGGACCGGCCACGGAAATCGTGAGAGCCTCCCGCGCCACGGCAACCCGTAGGGTGGGTTACGGCTCTTGACCCGGAAATTGTCGAGACAGCCACCTCACTCCCATACAAATGAAACTCGTGTACAAGTAAAAACCATGGGACATGCCCCAATTACGCTCTACCCAACGCCCATAAAACTCAAGAGAGCCCGCACTGTGAAGTTAGGAAATTGTCGTGCGGACAACCAATTATAGCAGTTTAGTACTTAAGAATGTCAGCGTTCTGTTAAGAAGATTGTACACAAGAAATGAAGAAGCTCCCTAATGCATCAGCCCCGGCCCCAAACGACCCCCGTGCCAGGCAGGCTGAACGCTAATGGGAACACACCACCAAGCGCAGCTGCGTGAAATTCTAGTGCGTGCTGCTTGCCTCGCCCCCTTAGGGTTCCCTAGGCATGAAGCAGACCAGGGGTGCAACCACCAACGCGGCATCCATTAATCCTCAGCCCTATCTGTTCCCCGTTTGAGCAAGTGTGAAAGGGGCACACTTGCTCCTGAAGGCAATCACCTCAGTACATAGATAGCCGAAACGAATGCCGCCTTTTGGTTTTTTTTCACATTCCACACCGGGGAACAACCTGCCTGTTAATCGCACATTGTGTCCACCCTTGGGAATGAGGCTTGTGCTTGCCACAAAGCAAATCGTCCCTCGCACCGCACCCTAGGCAACAATGTACGAAATTACACTTTACGCCATCGCCCTCCAGAACGAGCACGAGTTCCCATGGACGCGCGCGCCTCTCCAGAGTGCTTTGCCCGTCGGCACTACTCTGTGTAATTAATTATCAACCTATTTATCTTATACTCGAACGTCAAGTCATCAACATATTGTAATCAAGAAAGTGGTGCGGCCAAGTGGCATGCCATGGCCTGCTCTCGAAGCAAGCGGACACAGTCCGTCCCCTCCTCCTGGTAGAACATCAACCGAGGTCCGACTGTCAAGTCATTACTTCGAATCAAGATAACCGCACAGCAATAAAAATTGAATGTCGCACTTCTACCACGGCTAAGGAGAGCCCTTCGTCATGGCAAGTTAGCTCGGCTTCTAAGGTTTTTGCCGCTCATCACGATAAAGAACACAGGCGCGCGTGCACGCGCCCACAGCCGTAAGCGCAGCCTTATCGTTTATGCAGCCCCTCAACATGCCACAAGCTCCATATGTTTCATCCCATAACACTGTAATACGGTACAGAAACTTGATGGCCCGCCCACTGTAATAACAACAACTGTAAAACCCGAAATTAAAATGCACGAGTCAGCTCTACTTGAGAGCTAGCCTTTTCAATAGAAAAAGCGCGAGGGTCAGCCCTGCCGACAAGCCGACATAACTGTGCTGCATTATTGCACTCCTGCCCATCGTGCCATGTCGATGAAGTTCTCGCCACCAATAACATTGTTGACGAAGCGAATAGCTACGGTGGTGCCGTATGCCACCTGAGGCACGCTGCGTGCGATGGTCATATCCACCAACCGCTCCAAACCGAACACGATCTGAAGCCGGGAGGAGCGGGGAACGGGGTTACGCAGATAGGCATGACCACATGAAGGAATACACAAATGGTGGCACATTGTGTAGCAAAGCCAAAGGGAAGACCTGGATGGCAATTCCGTTGCTTAAGAGCCCGGAAAGCATGTTTGTATAACACACGAGTTAATAAAACGACAAAGCCCTTGCGGCAAGTAAACCAGCAGCTCGGAGCCTCCACATCCCTAGCCATCTATCCTGGTGTTACGAGCGGAATAGATGCAATGGCTTTGATTATCGCATCCCCTCTTATATTGTGATCTCAGGAACCAAGCTTTATCTCAGACAAGTGTCATTTTTTTAATTTTTTAAAAGCAATTCTCATCAAGGAAAACCGACTGGCCACTCTCTCCCACCCCACTGGACGCTCTAGTGTCCGTTTGGCCTCCGGATTGTTAATTTCGGACCTCGTCCGGGTGGGATCGCCCTTTCGCTTTTCCCTTCACAGAATCATGCCCCCAACTGGCACAGTGCTTATTTCAACCCACCTGGTAACGTGTGTTGGACGACACGCCCATGAACAGTCCCCACACCAGCGCGGTCTTAAATAGCGGCGGCACCGCCACATCATCCTTCTTGCTGCCGTGCACATGGCGCCTGGAGGGATTAAGGAAAGGGACGAAGATGAAATAATAGGAGTAGGTGATTCGGACGAAAGTCATGGAAGGTAGCGGTGTCCAGCTTAAGGCACATATCATCGTGACACCAATGCCGGGACCCTTCCCGTCTTTCTCTTTCGTTCCAGCTTGCAGCAGATTCCCTTCACTTCCCCTTCCCTTCACAGCGCTTCCGTTCCTTTTCCAAATACGGAAACGCCCAATCAGCAATCCGGGTGAGCAGCGCTGCGTTTTCATTAAAACCCACCTGAGCATCATCAGGGAATTGGCCACAGCCTGCCCGATAAGGCCGCAGCATATACCGGCCAAGCTGTACTCCAAAAACTTCACACCCATACAGGCAACGCGTTGAGCCAGACTGTAGGTCTTGACCCCAGGCACGGAGGCCTCAAACACAGCAGAGGGGATGGTGGCCAGCCACTTCTTAAAAGGTGCTGTATAAAGCAAGAGAGGCGACAACAATGGGGCGGCGGTCAAGGTGGTGGGTCAGGATGGAGGCATATCAACCGTCAGACACAGGCATACGACCGGTCGGAAGTAAATGGTGTCAAGACTACGTGGTGCGCTGTATGCTGCATGTTATGCAGCGTGCCGTGCGAGCTTTGAGCCGCTTGGTTTCGGAGGGAACTTTGGACAAACTCGAGGGCAAGCACCCCAAGGCCGGTTTGGAGGCATGCGTCGGCCTTGGTACCATGGTCACCTACTTCGGACATCTGTGGTTTTGAACCCCAAACGACCACGTCAGCGAACGGGCAAGGGCCATCCAGCCGCCAACGTTTCCGACTCTAAACGCAGCCGAGTCGAGCTACGCAGAGAGCCACCAATGGTGCAGGGGAAGGCAGCGTATACGAAGGTGACCTAACCAACCCATGGGAGTGGGCGCCCGAATACGTGAATGGGAGCTGAACAATGTAGTGCTGTGACGGCCTTTCCGTCCGGCCCCGAATAGACCTCATGCCCCATTCCAGTCTTATCGTGGAACCCACCAGCCAGGGGGCCCAGATATGCATGGAAGTTTCAAGCCGGGGCCGTGGGGAATGAGTGGGCCAAGATGGCACCCGGTTCTGGTTTGCTTCTTAACACCTAAGTCCCCCCTTGCCCTGCTCCTGCTTACAAGACGTCATGGCCGCACGGCTGACTCCTCCAAGTACCGCCGCAGGTGCCATCAACGACACCAGGACGACATCCAGCACAAGGCCCACCTGCCAGGGGAACATGAGGACCCGCCGGGGTCGCGGCGCAAGCAAAAACACACTGAAAACACTGAAATACCCAGACTTCGAGCCGGGTCTATGGCCCGGGATGCATAAAAACGGTGCAACTATGACATGCATTCGTTCCCCCCTGTTGCGCTTTTCCCCACATAACCCCCACCGTCCGTCCGTCGGTGCGGTGAACAAACCCTTCAGTACCGCCACGCGCCCCTTCCAGCCCGGCCCAGTCAGACAGCTCCACACACCAGCAAGTCAGACAGGTAGAACTCGAACTCCGACCAGAACTGGTTGCCGCGCTTGCGGACCTCGGCCACAGTGGCACAGCCTACAGCGGGGGAGGAGGCACACACACACACACACACACACACACACACACAGAGGACCCGCAAGGGCGGGGTGTAAAGAGGAAACATCGGACCAGACAATTAGAGTAGAGCCATAGCCAACCAGCTTAACACTCCGGCCGACAGATGGTAATTACAACAGTGACGCGCGCGTGTGCACACACCTGAGTCGATGACCACCTCCGCTCCAACCTTAAAGAGGAACAGTGGGTCCGCGAGAATGCGGTCGCGGAAGTATGGCATTGTTCGGCAGACGAGGCCGCTCAGGAGGAAGCCCTGCAGGGTTAAGGGCGGCCCGGAAAGGTGGCCCCCAAGGGAATCGGGGGGTGATGTCACCGTTTGACTTCCGGATGGAATCAAGCTGGCTGCAGGCTGCGACGGAAATTTCATCCAATCCAATACCGCCATCCCAGAGCTGCCAGCGCGTGGGGGCTTACATACCCTGTGTCCCCTCAGGCCAAGAGGTTGCTATGTTGCTGGCGGCGCCAGTGGAGCGGCCGTCGTAAGAGGATGTAGACGGACTGACATAGTCGAGGACGTTGCGTATAAGGGGTTTTAAAAAGAGCCAGCAGAGCCAGAGGTATATCGGGGACATGAGCTACATCCGGCGGCAATTGCGCCGCTTCCTCTTTGCCACACTGCTCACAATGTCTTCCTTCACCGTTCAGCTGGATGATGACGCGCATGGGGATGTTGTCTGCCCGGTTCCCAACCACCCAGGCCAGACGGAGAGAGCGTAAGATGAAGCTAATTTGTGTTATTATCGTAAGAGCCATCTGGATCATTCTTCTTTCTGGTGGGGACCACTTTGTGTAGTCTGTCAATGATGTCGAGTACTGATGGATGGATTAAGCTTTCCCCCGCTTTCTCCTCCTTCCAGAGCAACTGCTACGCCAATTTTCCATGACGTGCGAGCACACAATTCGCACAGGGCATCGCACTCTTGTGGTGCGGTATCAAGACAATTTGCACTCGCACGTACTTGTGCCGCCACGAAGGCTTTGAGAACCGACGAGCGCAGGCCGTACTTCTTGGCCACCTCCAGCATGTCAGCGGGCAGGCTAACTTTCTTCTCAGCTGCAAAGGCCTCCACCTACGAGAAAGAGAAATGAGACGCCGAGGAGCTGGAATTGATGCAGTTGACGAGGTACATGTGCGGGTGGGCAAGTACTGCAGGTACCAAATCAGCTAGCCGCGTCCCGACACCGCTACTGCAACGCCGCGGTATCCATCCTCAACCTTGGCGCCTGGCAGGAAGGATAACCTGAATGTCTATGTCCTCGAGCTGGACGGCCTGACTGCATAACTCGCCTCGCTGAGGGTGAGAACGCGGTCGTCATCCTCGCCATCGCCCTTGCCGCTGTCGCCATCACCACCACCGCCACCGCCGCCGCCACCACCGCCATTGTTGCCACCAGTAGATGCTCCATCACCGCCCCCAGCAACAGCCTCCGGCCGCAAGTCGCGGTCGTTGCTTGAGCTAACGAACGATGTCGGCAACGCCGCATCATTTTGGATCAGTGGAGACAGAACGCTCGCTGTCCCTGCAGATAAAGACTGCTCCTCGCTGGATCGTGCATTGCTGCCGGACGACAACGCACACACAACCGGGACCTGCACGCGGCAACCATCAGCGAAAGCACGTTTCCCTGTAACACCCGGCCTAGGACGTGATTGTATAGTATGCATACAATGTACATCACTTACGTGGCGGTTAGCGACTTGAATCCGCGTTGGCAAACTCACAAGACCAGTGGGCTTGCGAGCGCCGACCACCCGAGAAAGAGGCCTTTGCTGTAGCATTGTGTACGATGGCTTAAAGCCACCACCAAGGTATATCGTGAGCGCCCCGTGGGCGTGCGGAAGATTAGGGCGACCAGCGCAGGGGTAGAGCAAGTCGGGTAGATGGCAGGCAGAACTGCAGGTCGACCAAAGCAATCCTCCCTGAGCTAAACCTCTGCAGGAACAATCCCTATCGATAGCTGATCAAAGGGGGTAATCGAAGGGGAAAACCAGTCCGACTTCCGTACATGTACATGGGCCTAGGATCGAAAGTTACTATGTTGTATCTCATGCATGAGCACAGGAAAAGTAATGTTTTGCAAATCATAAATATTTTTCTGATATTGAAAACAAACTAGTAAACCTTTGGAACGTGCTGTCTGCTTTGGAAAATTTCAGGTTGACTTTGTGAAGGCCCAGCCAGCAAATGGCGTAAATGCCAAAGCGTCCTGACGCGCCTGAGTATGATGGCCCGAAGAAGAAAAGGCGCCCAAACCGAAGCTCGGATGACATTGAGGGCTTGTCTCTAGAAGAACAGCTTGCACATTTTGTCACTCCTCGAAAGCGGAATACAGACAAGGCCAGGTCAAAGCCTGCGACGGTGCGTTAACCTTGGCGATGACATCGGGGGTAGCACCTTCAGTCAGGATCTATCTACACCTGTTCCACTAGGTGGCACTGTGCTTCATATTGTATAAAGGTTTTTACGGAACGGCCTGCAGAAAATATGTTTGAATTTGTCGCGGGTCGCGGCGACCTTACCGCCGCTCTGGCTGGCGTGTGGAGAACCACCGAGACGGGCTCGGGTTATCGGAGGTATGCTAACGGGATTCCGTCAGGGATCGCTTTTGGCGCGCGTGCTGACGTTGTGCGTGTTTTGCAGCCCATGATGCGGAGGCACACAACATCCTCGTATGCTGCACCTGTGGCTGGTGTCGTAATTTCGCGGATACGGGAGAAGCGGTCAGCGGTGACAGGCAGGGGGGCCCTGGAGGGGGAGGAGCCACACCTTTTCGGGGCCGGCTCTTTAACCTCCCACAGTGGCATGAGCATTGTACAGACACTCGGATTACTGGTATTGACGCGAGTAAGCAGGCGGATCACTTTCGCCGTTTACTGCTCCAACTCGTGCACGTTGTCCCTGGGCCGCAATCCGACGGGGCGGGAACGTCCAACCAGCAACCTACGGGCGTTGAGGCAAACAAGGTACGACAGCTCCGGGTTTCGTGGTCACATGCCGGCCAAGTTTCATCAGTACATGATAGGTCAAAAACATCTTGTGTCTGCTCTCTTATGGGCTCAACTTATGCATTCGTCGCCTTCTTTCGCAGCATCTTACGACATGGCCTCTCAAAGAACAACAGGAAGGCCTGTGACGCCCAGATCTGTTTCGTTGAGTGGCGTCACAACGGCATCTAGCCCCTGACGAATCCTGTAGCCGCAGACCCTTTGAGCCTGGGCTTCAAATCCTGCGTTACTGTCGCCGATGTCCCCTAAACCATCGGAAAACACCAGTCGCGCTGATTAGATTGGTGTGCGCTTGGTAATGCCGTTTGCATCGTAGCTTGACTCCAGCAGTACTTATTGTTGAGATTTGTCATGGTTGACTGCCGCATACGGCTGACTCGTCCCTTCTTGGCCGTGCTGGACGTGTCTGCCGGTGATTTCCCCGTTTCATGACCTAGTTGCAACAGCGAACATTGTGGAGTTACCTGCTTCACCTAAATAAGGCAGAGGCACAGACAGTAGCAGCCGCATCTGGTGTTCATCCCCATAAGCGCAACTGCAGCAACGCTCCAGGGGAGCCCGGTGGCTCGCAGCCCGCCCTGAGCTACTTGGCTGCGGACGGTGTTACCCCCCCTGCTGTCGGGACTGGGGGAGGCGCTCTAGGGCTGGCTCGGGTGGGCGAGGTTCCCAAGGAGCCGCGGTCGCTTAGCTGGCTGGAAGGTCTTCGGCTTCATGTCTTTTACCATGAGGAGTTGCCAGCGGGCCGTTGGTACTCGGGTACTATCGTAAAGGCCTCCAAGAAGAGCCCGGCGGTACAGGTGCGCCCGTGTGGGACCCGTGGGGCAGGCAGGGCCACGTCTAGGGAAAGAGAGTCCGGAAAGGAAACGGCAGGGGGCAAAACCGCTTGCGAGGGGAAAGGACGTGGGAAGGGTAGAGGGCATGGTGCAAGGGCTGGAATGGAAATAGTATTGCGCAAACTTCTTATGAGAATTTGTGCATATATAGGGGTTAGAAGGCTGGGAACGCGTGTGGATTAGGTGGGTCGTTGCTTCGCAAGCTGCCTAACGCCACCTAAACCCCAGACTAACAATCGTCATAATGTAACTGTGTGTGTGTCTCTCGGTTTTAATACTCCTATTAGACCCTGTTGGCACTTTGCCTACTTGTAGCGGGGCACCAGACGTTCCCTGATGCCTTGTCCCTCACGCCAACAGGTGGAATGGGATGCGTGGGTTCATGAGCCCACCAATACCCAGCAAGAGGCAACCACTGGTGAAGTGCTGCTCGGCGTTACGCTGTTACACTTCGGGCCGGATCCGCCCAGCTCTGGTGGAAATGGGGTTCCGACGTCCATCAATCGTATTTGTGCGCTGCCGAGCTTTGCAGCGGAGCGCATGGTGGCACGTGGCCACAGCAGTGAGGCAGTGCTGGGCCGCGAGGTTGGGACCGTGCAGCTGAGGCCGGCAGAGGCCGACGGGCAAGCGGTGGTCAGGGGCACTGCTGGAGCCGCCACTGGCCAGCATACTGCAGCAGTGCAAAGCGAGGAGGGGAAGCAGGGCACGACGGCGACGGTGATGCCGGCTAGGAGGCCGCCTACAGATGGAGCAAAGGACGGGACAAGGCGAGCTCAGCGTGGGGTGGAAACGGGGCGGGATGATCATGTGCCATGCAATGGTGGGGCTGCGGTGGCGGATTTGGGTGTCTCAGGGGTCGCGGGGAATGGGGGGACGGTGTTGCAGCAACATGGTCAACCGGCAGCGGAGATGGGAGCATGCTGCAGTCTGCCTGAGGAACCCAGTTCAGAGGCGAAGCGGCGAAACAGCAGCAAGAAGCGGCACAGGCGAGGATTAGCGACGATGCAGGAGGGCAAGGATCAGGCCGCGCAGCAACATCACCAGCAACAGGGGGACGGCCGGGTGGTCTCTCAGGCGGATCAGCAGACTCAACAGAACCAGGAACGGATTCAGCAGCAGCAACCAGGTCAGCAGCAGCCACCACAGCAGGCGCGGCCTTCAGACAAGTCGTCGCCACAGGAGCAGCAACTCCACCAGCAGCAGAAACCTTCCAATCTACCCAAGAAACAGCGCCTGGCGCCGCAGGTGCCTACCTCGCAGCCGCAATTAAAGATCTCTATGTCCCCGCAAGCTCAGCGGCAGCAGTCCATTCCAGGTGCGCCTGGCGAACGCGAAGTTGCTCAGGCGCCCGCTGGGGGCGGCGATGATGAGACCCAGCGCGACCAGGACGAGGCTAGGGCTCTAAAACGGAAGTGCCCAGGCACATCGCAAAGTGTTATACAGGACGCACTGCGGATGCCGCCGCCGCCACCGCCCCAGGCGAAGAAACCGACACCGCAAGGCTCGCAGAGGCGGAAGGAGTCCTCGAAAGGGCAGCAGCCGGGACAGCCGCCGCCACATCAGCATGTGGCACCTCGGCAAAACCAGCAGTCACGGCCGCCTGAGCAGCAGCAGCACGTGGAGCAGCCTCTGCTTGGCAGCGAGGATCAGTCACTTAACACAATCGATCTTGCGATCCTGCTGGCGCAGAGGAGAGGCCTGAGGCCTTCCTCACCGGGAGCCGAGGCTGGGGAAGCCGAGGCCCTCGTCTCCAAACCCAAGGACGACCGTGCAGCCGGCATGGAGCACGGTAGCAATGGTGGAACGGAGCGCGGCAAGGATGTTTTCGCAAAGGCGGGTGCTGATGGAACTGGCAGCAGCCGTGGCGAAGCCAGCAAAGTGCCCGGTGTAGCATCAGAAGAGTTTGGGGGGCATGGCATAACAGGTGCAGCGGAAGGAAACGTTGCTATGGCTCCAGAAGTTTCAGGTGAAGGCCGTAGCGGCCATGATGGCTTGGCTGTTGGCGGTAGTGTATGGGCGGCAGGTGACATGGGCGGGGTCAACGGGGGGGGCACACTGATGGGCGGTGTGGCGGTCATTGTTCATCAACCCGCTGATGGACAGACCCCTGCAGACGTTCGCCCAGCGATGTCGAAGCTCGCTGGAACGACAGATGCTGCGTCCCAACCCGTCGGAGGGCCAGGCATCTGCCGTAGAGGGCCCGGTCATGGTCCTCCTGTTGGCGCTGCTGGTGCATCTGTCAGCTGCTTCGACGCTGCACATGGAGGGGTAACCCTGCCTGATTTCGTGCTGCCCCTGGAGTCAGAGCCGCAAGGCCGAGTGCAACTCTGGCCGATTGAGGAGACGCTGCAGCAAGCGCAGGAGGAGGCAGGAGGCCTGGGCCGACAAGTGCTGGTTCCGGGGCCCGGTCCTGGAGCCTCTGTGATGCCTTCAAAAGCGCATGTGAGAATTCCTGATGGCGGCCGCGCCGTTAGCGTCGCGGAGCCTCTCGAAGCGCACAAGCCAAGTGCAGTGAACGGGGACGAGTCACAGCCGCTGGAACTGGTGCTTAGCCAGCAAGAACAGTCCTGCGGGGGCGAGGAGCAGGATGCGGCAATTGGGGACCTGCCGGGGGACGGGGACGTGGCCAGAGCGGACATGGGTACTGGGCAGCGCTCCGATACAGGAGCTGCGGCTGCACCCTTGGGCGTCATAGCGCCTGCTGGTGTAACGGTGGCCCCTGACGGCGGTGGGGTTCGTGTGTCAGTAGCAGTAGCACACTGGGAGGGACCCAAGGAGCCAGCTGCACCGGCGTCTGAAGCCACAGGAGACGTTGTCCAGCAGCAGGCTTTGGCGGCCCCTGCGGTTACCAGCCGATACGTGTCCGCCGATGGCGTTGCAGGTGGTGGGCCGGCGGAAGCTGTTCCCGGTGGGGCGAGTGCCGACCGCCCGGTGCTTTCCGGCGCAGACGCTGAGGCCAGATCCTCCGATTCTGACGGCACCACGTCCAGCTTGAGCGCAAGCCTGATCCATCGCCTAGCCTCTCCGGCACCAGAGAGCCGCCGCCTGCGTAGTCGGCCACACCAACGAAGCCCCGATTTGATGGGGCCCTGGCAGCACGCGGTTGAGTCCCAGGTCGATGCGGACGAATGGCAGGGCGGGTGGCAACGGCCGTCGGGGAAAGATCTTCTGAATGCCCCTGTAGGGGCTGACGGCGGCGGGGATGATAACCCTGGCGGAAGCGGCGAGCGCGCGGGCAAAGATATAGGTGTGGATGCGCGCCCCTTCCGCGGGCGCGGCTTTGCAAGGTTTGGCGACGACAGCAGCAACGGCGAACCGGATGATGAACGTAATGGCAGTGGCGAGGATGACGGTGATGCCCGTGTACGGCGCCTGCTGGCGGCCGTGGGGTCCGGCAGTGGCAGCGCCACTACCAGTTGCTCGGCTGGACAGGGCGCTATGGCTGCGGGCTCGGGGGCTGCAGAGCAGGGGGCAAGCAGCCGGCGGGGTCTGCAGCTGCTGGAGATGGCGGCACCAACCCCGCTGCGGCCTCCTGATCAGCGCGATCCGCAGGGACAGTCCGCCACACACAATGGCGGGCGGCCTGAACCTTCGCCTTCTCCTGCTGTAGGCGCAGAGGCTGCGCATGCAGAGGCCGCCGCCTACTCAGCGGCTATACCAGGCACTGAAAGGCGCCATGGTGCTGATGCCGCTAATCCTGTCCTAGCCGCCGTTGTTGCGCCTGTGCCGGCAATGAGATCCCCTTCCTGGAGCCCCCAACTTCGGAAGAGACGTTTGGTGCCGCTGAGAGCTTCCAGCCCTAGTGCGGCCTCAGGCCAGGGTGCGACGGCATCGGGTACACAGGTGCAGGGGCAGTTGCAGACACCGGCTTCCGCCGCCAGGGAGGCGTCGGTGCCTCCACCTCGTCCGCCAGTGCTCGACGAATACGGCCTACCAACGGACGGCGACGAGGACTCCAGCAGCTACCGTACGGCGCATGAGGACGGTCAGAACGACGGCGAGAATAGCTGTGGCAGTGCACAGGTACCACACCAGCAAGAACAGCAGATGCAACAACAACAAATGGGGCAAGGCGACCAACCCCACTCACAGCAGCAACAGCAGCAACAACAAGGGGGCCCTGTTGAAGGTCTTCGTCAGCAGCAGCCAGCCAGCGTCGAAGTCGACGATGCGCGTCAGGAAGGCCCCGCGGACGAGGCCCCAGTGCTTGGGCTGGCGCCCACACACCGATCTTGGACATCCCGTGGCCCGCTGGCTCTAAACCTCTGGTACTCATTTGCAGAGGAGACGGCGACTGCCGATCGGCAAGAGGTGGGCGCCTCGGCGGCCGCTCCGGAAACAGGCAACCCGAGCCCACTCACAGCGCATGATGGAGGACTGCTGCGGGCCCAGGAGCAGCAGGAGGAGGAGGTCGCGGGGGATGGTGGCGATCTTGGGAGTGGCCCCGCTGTACTGGGCGGTGCGGTGGCCGTGGCTGTAGACGCGCAACCTGGAATGCATTCGTCTTCGGACGGCGTTGCGTCACTTTCGCCTGTGCTACCGACAGCGGACACGTCGGCCGAGCAACGTGGGCAGGAGCTGCTCCACTCTGCGGTAGCGAAGCAGCAGGAACAGCAGCAGCCAAGTTTGGCGGTGCTCGGCGGGGACCAGCAAGCAGCTGACAATGCTGCGGCTGCGCCAGCATGCGCAGCTACAACTGCCGGCCCTAGGCTGCTGCTGCCACCACCGCTGCCGATGCCTCAGCAACCGACCAGTTCGTTAGGGGCTGCTACGTCCACTTGCTGGGCTGCCGCCCCGGAGCGTGCTCGCGCTGGGGGCCTGTCAGTTCAAGGTGGTTGGTCGCCGTCGATGCTTCGCAGCATCCAGGATGTGGCGGAACGGATTGCGCACTCCTCCACGCCCCAACCTGCCGCCTTAGCAGCCGTGCAGTGCCTGCAGCAGGCAAGGCTGCAGGTCCAGCTCTGTCACGCCGCCAATCCAGACAACAGGCTGGTGCTGGCACACCATTTTCGGGCGCTAGATGCTGCGTTGCAGCACTTGCACGCTACCGGCCTCAGAATCGGCGGCGACGGGTCCGAGGGTGGCCATCTGTACCTGCGAGGACCTGAGTCGCAACCCCGTACCTCCGGATTGGCAGACCGACTCATGCTCATTCACATGTCGCCTCAGCTGCAGGTCGGGTACTGCTTGCATCTGCAAGTGACATGCGCCGGCGATATCGGAGGTGGCGGCGGTCCTCCAAGTGGCGGCTCGGAACACCCGGTTGGTAACGGTCGCAGCGGCTCCATGACGGGCAGAGCCGGGGGCTCCGTTCCCAGAATCGGCAGCGTGGGGTTTGGTCCATTCGGCTCGTTTGCCAGGGGCGCCTCAGCCGCGCCGTCGACCAGGATGTGCACGACCTACGGCTTTCTGTGCAGGTGGCCGCACGCCGCGGCGGCGGCGGAGGGCCGCCACGTGGCGGAGCTGGATGTGCAGGTGCAGCTACACAGCTGCGCAATACAAGGTGCCATGGGCCTGAAGGAGGTGGGGCTCGCTGTCACGGTGCGCGGCCCAGCCCAAGCAACTGGTGGTTTTAGGACCGCCGCTGCCGAGGCGCGGGGGAGCAGTCTGCCCGGGGGTGGCGGTGGCAGCGGTGGCTGGGACTGGCTTGCTGTAGTAGCACTGGCAGTGTGGCTGGGCAACGGCTTATGCCAGGTGGCAGCGCTGCCGCAGGGGCCTGGGCAGGCGGAGACCGGAGCAGCTCTCCTGCGGCAGCTGTTGGACGCAGGGGTGCTGCGGGAAATGCTGGGGCTAGCACCGCCGCCAGTGACACCACCCCCAGCGCCGCTGGCACAGGAGGGGACGGACGCAACGGCGGCGACCTCTAGACCGGATGGTGCAGAGGGCACATCAGAGGCAGTGCAGCAGCCACAGCATCAGCAGGCGGGAAGTGGTGCCGAGGCTAGTGGCAACGGTATAGCGAGCGTGCCGCTGTCTGTAGGACAGGATATTCAGCTGGAGGATGCTGCTGCTGCAGCACCTGCGGTTGTAGCGGCAGCCGCCTGCGCAGCGATGGGTTCTGAGTCTCCTCCCGCGTGGACACCACCTGGGGAATTCGAACAGGAACTGATGAGGGTTCTAAGGGGCACGGATCGGACGGAGAGTCCGTCCGTTGAAGCAGAGGCCGGGGTCCGTCCGTCCGTTGAAGCAGAGGCCGGGGTCCGTCCGTCCGTTGAAGCAGAGGCCGGGGTCCTGCATGCTGGTTTTCCTTCCAATGCTGCAGTTGTCGGGACCAATACCGATGCGGACATGGGAATCTCGCCGGAGGCCGCCCAAGGGTCCCCACACCTAGAAAGACTCGATGATGCTGGCAACAACCTGGCGCAGGGCGACAGCGGTGACGGTGATGGTATTGCTGAAGAAGGCGGCGATTGCCTGGCGGACGGCTTGGACGCGGGCGACGTCCTGGACGTAAGCTTCGACTTTGTGGGGGAGGAGGCTTTTGCAGCTGGCGATTTGCAAGGCACTGCGCGCATTGCTGCTGATGGCAACGGCACCGGGGGGGACGTTGATGGCGCCGACCTGGGGCTGCACGCTGCGAGCTCGGCGGACGTCGACGGTAGCGCGTCTGAGAACAGCAAGGAGCACGTTGGGCCTGTGCCGGCGGCCATTGATACAGGAACCGCCGTCGCTGCCGCACCAGCTGAGGGCGCGGCTGTTGCCGAGGCGGCGGCGGCAGCAGCCGCTGTAGTCGCGGCACAGTCAACCTATGTTCGCTCCCTTCAAGTAGATCCCCTGCTGCTGCGCACCTGGCAAGAGTTTGGCCTGCTGGATGACCTGGTGCCGCTGCTGGAGAAGCTAACGATGGAGGAGCTCCGGGAGGTGGGGTTGCGGTGAACGGGACAGGATCAGGGCAGGAGGGAAGTGGCCAGGACGGAGCAGGATGGGAAGCGGAAAGGAGGAGAGGGTGCGGTGTAAGGGAGCCGCGCGCGCGTGGTGCACTGGCGGCGTGCGGTATAGCGCGCACGTCTTTATGGGTACTTGTCAACGGCTTTGGTCGTCTGTCTATCTTCGCATTCCATTAGGCGAATTAGGGGGATCCTTTACGCCTAAAAAACCCGATCTCTGCTGCATCCCAAGCCAACTAGCTCGCTTGCTTTATTTTGTCCACCTTCGCCACCCCACTTCACATTTACACGATCTTGCTCATATCCAATCGTCGACAGGCTCCATTTCCCTTGATCGCGCGGCTCACGGCAATGTCACGCAACACCAGCCCCAGCAGCGCCCCAGGCGGCAATGCAGGGACCAGCGCTGCCGACGCCACAGCTATCACATCCACCGAGGGCGCCGCCACGGCCGCTGCAGATGCTACGGATGCAGCAGCAGCAGCCGCGTCGTCCGCTGCTGCCGAAGCGACTCCACCGGGTGCTGTCTGCAACGAGGCCATGTTAGCCGCCGCGTGTCTTGCAGTAGCCCGCACCTCCGCCTTGTTCACCGTGGCCTTCTACCTGGAGAAAGCGAGAATGGAGGCGGTACAGGGGACGCAGCCGCTGGGGAGAGTCCATACAGCCACGGAGCATGGAGCAAGGGAGCTTGATTCTGTGGCGGCGGCGGCGGCGGCAACACCGGCGGCGACGGCGGTGGCGGCTGCTGCGGCAGCGCCACTGCCGGGATCTGCGGGGCCGCGCAACAGTCAGGGTGCAGGAGCTGGAACCTTCGCGCCGCCGGAGGCTGCGGCTGCTGTGGCAGTGCACTTGGGACACCCGGACTCACAGCTCTCACGACCGCAGGAGGACCTCTCTGGAATGTTGCGATGGCTGCTGGAGCTGTTCTGGTCGGCACGCCAGGTGTACCGGACGGTGAGCGGCGGGGCTGCAGAAGGGAATGGCTGCCGAAAACGGACATGATCTGAGCGGCGCTTCCAACCTTGCAATTCTAAGTACAATTTTTTCAGTCGCCGGACCCTGTCGTCATGCCGTGTTGAGCGTCCTCATGACCTTGGTTACGCCGTACACCGCTTGCACCTGCCCCGCGCCCCGGTGACCCTCGCGAAACCGCCACCTGGATTGGCGACTCCTAAGTGTTTTGCCCGTATATATTACATTGCACTTTCATTCTCCCCCCCAAACACACTTGACAAAGGCACATGCTTTTTTTAGGTTCTAAGGAGCCCAATGCGTGCTTCCCCTCCAGGAGGAGTTTTGGCAGGTATTATGCCGCATGAATGCTCTCCTGAAGGTGGGCGCCACTGCGGGCTGCGGCACACCTTTGACTCAGAAGCCGGGCGGGTGTTCCCAGCTGGTCAAGGTAGGTGTAAGGCCATGGCGTGGCGTGAACTGCGCATTGCCGCCGTTTGCCAATCTCGTTGCCATTGCGGCTGAGCTCCTCTCTGCTGGGCTGGTATACAGACACAGCGTCGGTGTCCCTGCAAACTGCCACGTCTGCGAGCTGGGTTCTACTGTTGGCCGGTTGGCTTGGTACGCAGCCTAGGAAACGCCGCAAGCGAGGTCCAAAATAAAACGATTGATGAATTTTGTGAGGACCAGCAACCTCCATGTTTCCCAGGAAGATGGTGAAAGGGCTGGATGTTGCACCATCGCACGTGCGTCGCCATTTTAACATGTCGTGCCATGCGCGAGACCTGCTGTCCAGGCTTTCCCAAAGCAGGCCCCGGGAGTCCTGATATTCAGCAAACGCGTGGCTGGCTGCTATATGTCTATAGTAATCCAGTAGGATGGAATGATTGAGAGAGAAAAAGAGGTGAAAAGAGATGATTGAGATTGTTAATCTCTTTCGTGAAAAAGCCCCCAAGCATTGAGAGGGTTTGCACTTGTCTAGCGCCACCGCACCGCGCAGCGACGCTGCCCTTGCCGTTCCCGCTGCCGCCTTTCCGCGACCTTCCTCCGTGTAGACGGCGGTCATCGGCGTCTTCGCGAAGCCATGGCCGCGCCAGGCGGCGGTGTTGGGAGTAGGAGACTCGACTGAATCCCGGCTGGGGATGTGCTGGGAGGAGATTCTTGAGGCTCGGAAGCAGCGCCGTTTGGAGAGGCAGGCAGAGGGGGCCGCGGAGGAGGGCGAGGGGGGCGACCAGGGGGCTGACGAGGGCGCGGCGCCGGCCGACCACACTACAGGGCTTTCTGGGCCACAGCAGCCGCTACAGCAGCAGCAGCAGCAACAGCTGTCACAGCATCTTCAGCATTTACAGCATCGAATACAATCTCTGCATCAGTTGCAATTGCAGCAACAGTTGCGTGGACATGCGTCTCGACAGCTGCCGCCTCAACAGCGCCAGCAGCCAGCGCTGCAGCAACCGCGACAACGGCGACAACGGCAACGGCAGCCGCCAGGACAGCAGCAGCAGCAGCAACCGCGACCTCAGCAGGCACAACAGCCGCAAGAACAGACACAACCGCAACAACAGGCTCAGGTGCTGCAGCAACGACAGCAACAGACGCAGCAACAGGGTAACATGCCGTTACTGCAGGAGTTCTCAATGATGCTAAGCAGGCTTCCGCAGACTTACCGGGATGTCATGTTGCGGCTCTACGCCGTGGTCCTAGCACAAGGCATGCCGGCCCCTCAGCCTCTGCCTCAGCCGCACGTTCAGGCCCAGCCTCCCGCGGATCAGCAGCAACAAGCGCCCCTTGTGACCATCCGAGTGCGCGGCTGGACACCTTCGGAGGTGTTTTCTAACGGCACCCGAAATTATGTCATGTCGTTCGAGTACCAAGGCCTGCAGCTGTCGCACGCCTTCAACGTCCAGGTAGGGGTACGGGATCAGCTGCGGAGGGTTGCCGTGCGCGAGAGCATGGCCGTGCGCGGCTTGGGCATGTATATGCTTGAGTGTGAAAGGTGTATCCAAACTTCGTTCCTTCCCTTCCTGCCTGGCGACTTATTTTTGCTGGTGCATTTTGGGACATTGTGCACTTTGTCCCTCATGACGCAATCTTGACCGTAGATGCTAAAGCGCGCATTATCCTTCTTTCTTGCTTATTTATCCGTCATATTCTGCTAGTGGTTACGGCCATGCATGGATGGCTTCGATGTGAGCTTTACTGTTGGAGAGAGTTACGTAGTCGCCGTCACCGTTTGGATTATTAGATATACGTTTCGTCCTGAAGCCCCGCTGGCTCTGCGTCGACGTGTCCTGGCATGTCCTGCAGACCGCGATGGAAGGTGAACTTCAAAATGTGGTGGGGCACGAGAGGGAGCTGTCCATAGACATGGTGGCAGCTGCTGCCGCGCAGGCGCTGCGCGCCAGCGGCATGGTGCTGCCGCCGCCTGTGGAGCGAGCGTTGGCGGGCAGAGGCATTACAATGGCCCATCTGCAGTTCCTGACAACGCTCTTACAGTACTGGAGAGCCCAGGTGCGGTTGCATCCGGGGCTTTTAACGGTACTGCAATCGCAGCCGCAGCCCGTGCCTGCGACCGTGGCGGCAGCGTCCGTGCCGGGGGCCGCGGCGGCAGCAGTGGCGACGCCTGGTGTGGGGCAGGCCGCGTTTCAGGGTACCCACACCGCCGGAGGTTCATCAGGCGGCGAGTTACACACTGCCGCAGCTGTAGCAGTAGCCGGGGCCCCCGCAGGTAGGGTCAATCCGGACCTTGCAGCAGCTATAGCAGCAGCTGCTGCAGCGGCGGCAACTCGTGTAGCGACCGCAATGGGACCTCCGAGCCTATCACCACCAGCTGTGGCAGGGCCCTCGGCCATAGCGATGCCAGGAGCGCGACAGCATCTGCAGTCTGCTGCGCCAGGTCTAGAGCAGACAGGTTCGGCGACAGCTACTGCTGCTGCGGCGGCCGTGCCGCATCTCAGGCCGCCGGTGGCAGTCACCTTGGCGCAGTATGGCGCTGCGCACGCCGCTGCGCACGCCATGACAAGGCGTGCAGGCGCCCCGTCCGTGCCAGCACCTACTGTGCAATTGGCAGCGGCGACGGGTGCCCCCTTGGCTCCTCTGCACCCGCAGCAGCGGCCTCTGGCTCAGGCGCCTTCGCAGCCCCAGCTGACTGCCGCCGAGACGCGTGCGCAGTCACCGGTGCTCACTGGGGACGCCACACCTGCACCACACCCGCAACCTGCTCCTGTTCATCATCAGCACCTCCTTCCAAGGGTCCCGCCAGAGGGGCAGCGAGCGGCGCTCCTGATCCATCAGCGCCTTCAACAGCAGCAGCATACACAGCAGCTGCATATACAGCAGCAGGCTCAGCAGCGCCGGTTGTCTAGGGAACAGGTGCTGACGACGATGCAGGCAGCCCGGCTGGTGGACACACACGTCACAGGGGCTGGCCAGCATGCACCACAACAGGCAGCCCAGGTTGCAGCGGCGCAAGCTCCGGTACATGCAGCAGCGGGAGTTGCTGGCAGCGTAGGAACTGCAAAGCCTCCTCACGCATCGGCAAGTGTTGGAGGCGGTAGCAACGAATTCAGCACGCTGGGTGATATATGGAACACTCTTTAGCTCTACCTCTTGCGGGGTTCGCGCCCAGCACCGAGATAGCGCGATGCAGAGCAGGCAAGCAGCAGATAGGTCCTGGAAGAGACGACATTCCTTGGTCTCGAAACTTGGCTGGAAAGTACGATGGAGCGCCATTGAGTGGAAGGCCTGTTGCGGGCAGGAGTGCGGTTCGTCGATATGGGTGGCGGCACACAAGTGGATTTGTGGCGCTGATGCTGAAAGGCATACGGGCTTTGAACTCTTATGCAAAGCTGGCACCTATCCAATAGATGACAGGAGACGTGCCGCTCGCTGAAAGAATTAGCCGGATTTTTCGGTGGTTTGGAAGCATGGCGGATAGTAAAATGGATAGATACCTTTGAACAGGCACTAAACAGAGACAGAACTGGAACAGGACCTTAGGGTTTTAGGATTTGGGGGTTTCATCTCCCAAATTTTAGTTTTTACAAGGGTTTTCTCTTCAAAAACGATTGGAACAGAACCAAGCCGGGGAAGACGAGGTGCCGCCTTTCTTCATTGTAGGTGGTGGCTGAGTCTTTTGGCATGCAGGGCAGGACACCGCTGCTTGGAGGGCGGCTGTGTATTTTACAGTGGGGGCAGTTGCTTTGACATATATGTGTGTGTGCGTGACACCATGAGTTGCATTACTCTCCAAAGATGTAATGGGCCCATACGAGCCCTGAAGGGGCCCAAGGGCCATAATCCACCAATAAACTCTGAAGGCTTCTTTGGTACTTGGCTGTTGTTGGGAGCTACTTTCGTAATGCAATTATTGCAGTGTGTGGTCCCTCCCTATACTTCTGTGGAACGGTGGATCAGTGATTTGTTGGCATGGGCTGCCTGTCGGGACAAGACTGTAGTGTATAGGGACTGTGTGCTCAGTTTTTTTACGAGATTTGACAATTTCCAAGGACTGCAGAAACAGTCCACAAATTGCTCTTGCCTATCCTACTTGGCAGTCATACGTGGCTTTGCCTTTGTGGAAGTATACTGCGAAGCGACTGCTACACCCATCTCACCCATGTCAGCGCCATCAACTGTTTTTTTGGTTCAAGATCTTTTCCTGTCACATAAGCGCACTTTGTGCACACATTAAAAAAACATTCCATTAGCCGGCATTGATTCCTGGGCTTTGGGATGCAGCATTTTTTTATAGATTCTTGCATTATCTGATGCTTCCTCCGCTTCCAGCTGGGTTAACGTCTCCAGCATGGTCGTGCCTAGTGGCCGCGGTGCTGAATCGAGGGTGGTTTTGAACGGTGGTCTTCTGGGTTGATGCTATACTTTGGGCCAGCGTTGATAATGACATGTCAAAGGGGCCATTGGGCACATACGTCTTCATCTATGGCCACTTAAAACACAGGATTGGTCAGGTCAGACACGGTATAAAAATTTCAGCACACTAAGTCGTGCGTGGGGCCGGCAGGTAAAAAACAGCAGGGCATCCGTGTAAACTCCTGAGTCGCTCGGGAAGGGCTTACATGACGTCGCTGCTTGTCTTGAGTTCGTCTTACATTTGTTATGGGTGTCCCGTGCCTGTTGTACTGTATCTCCCTGGTTGAAAAGCTTTTCGGGGTGGCTACTGGTGCCAGGGCTGCGGCGCATGTCTTGCTTTTGTCCCTTGGGTCCGTGGTCTTGGCCCTCTGCCTCAGATCAGCGGCTGACCCACTCACCCTGGCCCTTCTCCTGGTGA
Source organism: Volvox carteri f. nagariensis (assembly GCF_000143455.1). Taxonomy (NCBI): domain Eukaryota; kingdom Viridiplantae; phylum Chlorophyta; class Chlorophyceae; order Chlamydomonadales; family Volvocaceae; genus Volvox; species Volvox carteri. The sequence continues at coordinate 165,151 of NW_003307585.1, read as the reverse complement.
ATTGCTCGAGCTATCTGGGTTTTATGAAACTTAGCTGAAGGGCGATCGTGAATAGGCGAAGAGGAGGAGAAACACGTGTTTATGACGCGCGTCCCTGCAAACACTTCAGAACAGATGCATTACGGGTCGTGTGAAGGTTCTGCTCGGCTGCTTCTACTAGCAACATGCACAAGACGACACTGCACAGGTTGTCCTTGCAGCTGCACACAACGCCCGCCTACATCGAAGTCTCTCTGCCTGCGTCATGCCGTTGTTGCTCCGAAGTATTGAACTACTCGAACAAGTTGGCAGTCAAGCCAATTTGGGGAATGGCTTTACAGAGGCAGTCGCGTCAAAAACAACCGGAAACCGAAGTCCTGGCCAGGTGACCTTGTGCCCAGAGCGAACTTGCTGTGGTCTTCAGCACGACAACCATAACAGCTATTCAGTACTAACAATGCTGGCAATCGAATTGCCGTTAAGAAAATAAGACGCCTGGCTGCCTGTGCTTTGGCGCATTCCCCACAAGAGGCGCTCAAGATGACTCCCTGCATGGCCAAGCCCACCTTGCCTTCCCACCTGGTGCAACTCGACAGTACCCTTACGGCCGGGGTCCCTCTCCAGTGCTGGACAGAAGCCCCACCGAACATTATCTTCTACGGCACCCATACAGTAACGTGATTTACCCTGCCACAGCAAATGGAAGCACAGGACAGGAGGAGTGATCCGTTCCCTGTTCCTATCAAGCATTCGAACCAGCTCTCTGCACATATCGTCCCCTTTGGCTCAACCAACAGAGCCGTCGCATATTATGGGCTCCAGTCAGCCACATCGTGCCACCATCGACCCCTGGTTCTGAAACCTAGGCAGCTTGAAACTCCAAACCCTTGAGGCATAGGCCATAGAGGCCATAGAGACTTCCCTAAACCCTAGAGACTTCCCTCGCGCAATGCATGCCTAGCCAGGCACCAGCACCTGCTGCTGGTCGGCGCACTCGCGGGTAAACAAACGCTCATTGCGTCTCGATGTTGAGCGAGATGTCCAGCGCCGTCACCGAGTGGGTCAAGGCCCCTACGCTGACGTAGGTAACACCGGTGGCGGCGATGGTACGGATGGACGACAGTGTCACATTGCCCGAGGCCTCCGTCTCCGCCAGGTCGCCAATGCGTCCCACCGCCTGCGCACGCGTGTGGCAAACAGCAGGACGGGATTCAGCGACCGGACCTGGTTGCAATGAGTGGCTGCGACTTGAACGTTACACCGAGGGGTTTTTGTGAAGCACATTGCGGAATAGTAACCTGGATAGTTCGATTAGTCCTGACATAATTATTTCCTTTTAACCGATAGGATTGTGCAAGTCTGCGGCATCTATTTATTTCGGACAGCCTTGGGCGCCCTCGGGGCTCGAATGGGACCCCAGGTTTTGGGACCCCTTTGGAGGGCAACGCAACTCCAGGAGGTGTAACCCACACGCCCACACACTAGCACATTCGCCCGACCTACCTCTGCCAGCAGAGTCACATCCACTCCCCCCTCCTTGGTCGGGTCCCTCCGGGCCATGTTGTCCAACATAACCCGTCGTAGGTGAGGTGCGGCGCCAGCAGCAGGAGGAGGAGCAGGACCAGGAGCGCCGTCGCCGCTGGACTCGCCTGTCGTCACGGCTGCGGCGGCGGTTTCAGCAGCACGTGTTGCCTTTAGTATCTCCACTACTTCGTCCACCTCTTCCAGTGTGGACGTCTCCACCTCGATGCTCATGGAATCCCCCAGACCTTGGTCCCTGGGGGAGGGGAGTAGGATGGGACAGATATGAAGCCGCAAACCCAGGGGACGGTAGTACCGACCCGGGTGGGGGCCTTAAGAGGGGAGAGGAGCATGTAGGTGGTGTCCATTGGGGTGGTGGTTTGGGGGGGGGGGGAGCCTACGTATGTATACCCGCCAAAGTGCGTGCATGCGCTGGTGATTGCATAGTCCTGGGTTTGGTTAGTTTGGTGCTGCGAGGTGGTCTGAATTGCTAGTACGGCAAGCCACATGGTGCTCCTCTTCGCAAGAGCAAGGTCCCCAGGGAAAAGGGCCCCCTTGTTCGCAGACACCTACCCGGCCACGTGTGCCGCAAATGAAAACACACGAATGCACGGACATGTTCTTCCCCCTGTGTGCTGCTTGCCTGTAAGCTGAGTTAAAATCGATCACCCAACCCTGCCAATCGCACCGGCCCCGCTTGTAAGCCCCTGCTCGAACCCACCCCAAAGCACAATAAGCCGCCACACTCAACACCTGATGTATTCCTCTGCTCGCTGCACCGCCGCCCGGATACCGCCTGCCGCCGCGATATGGTTGTCCTTGATCATCATCATGTCGTACAACCCCATCCGGTGGTTGGTGCCCCCGCCGATAAGCACTGCCCACTTATCCAGCAGACGAAGACCTGAAGCAGTTCGGTGCGGTGCGGTGCGGTGCGAGGGTGTGTACATGTAAAGATCTGGACGTGAACCTAGGTCGGGTTGCGGATGCAGTGTGTGAGAAGTGACCAGGTGATGTGGGTCACACGCGGTGGTGGCAGCAATAGCAGCCACGTTGCGCCGTTCACGCGACATTACCCCCCCCCGGGAAGATCTCTAGGCATTCCACCGCACGCCGGGAAAATGGCAGCTGCATAGTCCGCGGCCCGCGAGGGTGAGCTCAACGTGTCAGATTAACAACCCATTTGGGATGTGACAGGATGCGATGACGTGCTACTTGGATGCAGTTTCTAGGTTTCGAACAGGCATTTTGATGCATCATAACTTTCAGTCGCCAGCAGCTCGCTTCATCCTGCTCGCTGACGGGTCTAAAACACGACGCGGAAGGCACTGGACGGACGCCCACGAGCTATCCAGCCGGTTATCCAGCCAGCCAGCCACACAACCAGTCATTCAGTCAATCACCCACCGGGCGCAGTCTTGCGAGTCTCCAAGACCTTGGTGGGTAGCCCATCCAGGGCTGATACCATAGCGGCAGTGGCGGTGGCGATACCGCTCATGCGCTGACGGAGAGGAGTCCGACAGGGGTCCGAAGGTGCAAGACACAGCAGGTGAGGATGGGGATCGCAGACGCACTACCCAGGTGGTGTGGAAAACGTGATTACAGTAGCAGGCAAGCGGACCGGCAGATGAGTTGACGCGTTGTCGACCCACCACCACTACGCTTGGCCAGCCAGCATGCCAACATGCCTGCAACAGTTCTTGGGATCGCGGCTATACATCCCGCGCAGATTAGAGCGCCTGCGCCCTTTACGTCATAGACGCCGTACGGACCCACACATACCTGCATAAAGTTGAGCATGACCCGTTCCGCCACCAGTATTGCCCGGGCGCTGCCCCTCAGTACCCCCAGCACCTGCCCCTGGTCCACTCGGTCGCCATCGCGAGCCCGCCATTCCACCTGTCCCGCAGTCCGTTGGGCCGAAGGGCGAACGGAAAGGTTGACGGGAACCCAAGAGTGTGGCGCCAATCCAACGTGGCAGCGGGAATGGGGGGTTAGGGACCGGATTGCAAGCCTGGCCAGTTGGCGCATGTGTTAAAGGAGCTCCAGTCGGTCGCTGTAATGTATGAGAGAGAGCATGGGCTGCTGCGGCAGCCATCTGGCAATGTTGCAAACTTAGGGTTCCGCAGCTCGCCGCCACGTGCCTTCAGGGAATGTCTCAAGGGGTGGGCAATGGGGACGCGCGGTAGGTACGCTTCTTCACTACTGTAACACAAAGCCGCAGCACAAAGCGCAGCTAGGCTCTCAAGCTTGACGAGCTGGTGGCTGGTTGACAAGCGACTTGCACAGAATTGATTCGTACCTGAACAGAGGGGTCAACCGTCGCTAGAACTTCATCCGCAATACCGAAGCCCGCAACGATTCCGACACTCTTCGCTGTGAATGTCGCTACTGCCTGTGTTTCCGGCGGGATCCTGCAAGGATAATTTCATATCTTCGTAATTGTGATTAGACGCAACCCAAAGGTTGTGCTGCGAGACCATACACTGTTTCAATTCATCAAGTCGTCAATTGATCGGTCGCGCTGAGAACCTGTCAATACAGCTTTGCCATCAACTTACGTCGCGAGCGTGGTGACATCTCCACGGTCACCGGCGTCCTCCTCAAGTGCTGCTTTTATAACCTGAACCAAGAGTCAATATGTGAGTTGCTACCCCAAAAAGGAGGCAAGGTGTTACGATGAGGCGCAGCCGCCGCGCACCTTCCCGACATTAACGGTAGGATGTGATGGGCAAGGTATGGCAACATAACTCCTACGAATGAAGGAAGCAGATTATAATAGGCCTAAGCTTTGTTATTCAACGTCATCCAAGACGTCAGTCACCTACTTGGAGGTCATTATGCTACTGACGTGCAGGCAGTTCTTTCACGTTTTTGAAGTCCCTTAAATCGACTGAAGTTATGCGCCCGTTTGCCTGTCTACGTGCTGGCGGTGCTATACAGGTTCAAGTACCTGTCAACTGATAACCGAAAGCATGCCATTGAAGAACAAATTAGGGTTATCAGACTGAATTTTCAGAATTTGGCACCGTTAAATCGGCTAATCATCCAGAGAAGCAAAACATGTACCTATAGGCCAGAGCCCCAGCTAATGCATGGCGCGTAAGGATTGTGACCAAACCAGGTACGCGAGGTGCCAACCAGAAGTTTGCTTGCATCCGTCCAGTTTGCAGGCCAAAGCCAAATCCATGCCTCACTTTCACCATATGACAGGATTTTTAAGCCAACATGGATCTCAATACCAACACATGGAAGCACAATAGGCGTCGCATCCCAAGTGACATTATTGCTATCAAAAGCCAAACAAGCACAAGTCCAGCAGTGCTTCTCCCGCACACAACATCCAACCACACGGCAATCCCCGCACAGGCCAAGCCGCGCTCATGTGCGCCGCCTGCGCGCAACATGTTACGCGAAGCAATAGGCTTGCACTTGCCGAAGTTGCCAAGTTCCCATACTAGTGAAGGCTGTTGATCCGAGTTTGAGTTTCTCCCGCTATGCATTCGCACCGCTACTACGGAGCAATAAAAAACAAGCGCATAGCAAGCCCGTTGTACGTTCCGGACAAAGGGGATAATTCATTGCATTCATGGGAAACGATGCAGAGGCGCACAGCTGGGCCGGCCCCCGGGCCTTCACCTCCTAAAATGGACCTTTCCCCCACCGTCGCCTTCAAATCCACCTGCATGACGGCATGCCAAAAGCCCCCCAAACCGCATAACAGCAGAAAAGGCAACGCTTGTGCGGCAACTTGCAATCCAAAAAGAAAACCACATGAACATAAAGCTCAATCAACAGCTGTCATCCTTTAGCACCCCAGCATTTTTAAGTCCCTCTACACAAGCGTTCAAGCCTGCGATCGTTCCATGGGATAGGAAGGCAGTACACAGGGAGAAAGAAACGGGCGGTTGGAGAGTGAGGCCCGGCACACGAACAGTACTACCATGCTTCTTGCCTCTTTTGTTGGCAACGTTCCGGAACGTTGGGATGGCCATTGCGTTTTGACCAACCATCCCTTTATTCCAGCGGACGTCGGCAAACACCCTCGACCGATCACCGACAGAGCTTTGGCGCGGGCTAGGAATGTCGATCGACGAAACATGCACCGGCGCCAAGTTTTTCCCCACCGACACCCGAGACCGCAAAACTAGCAATGGTAAGCGCTCACTTAAGGTAAGCATCCCTGCAATCGACATGCCAAGAAAAGCCAGAACCGCCTGCACAGCCTTCTTGCTTTGCAGCGCGCGCTGCATGCCAAACAGTCTCAGAGCCGACCCTTGCAACACACTGCCAAACGCAACTATAACGAATCCAAGTCCCTGCCTTTTGCACCAAGATGTCAGTCATTCAGTCATCCGCATCGGAGGCCACGGGTGTTTTTGGGGACGCCTCGATGTGTTGCGGCGACTGTCGCTGCGGCTGCTGTTGGTGATCTCCCGGCGCGAGCAAACCCCCGCTTCCAGACTGCGACGGCCCTGACCGAGGCGTGCCAGTGTTGTTTACGGGGACGCTTGTGCTGTGGACCATTGTGCCGTTATGGCTGGACTTGTAGCCATGGAGGCGCATGTCGACAACCACAACCGTCACGTTGTCGCGGCTGCCCTTCGCGAGCGCCGCCTTGGCTAAGGAACTGGCGGCCTTTTTGACCGCCATCTTGCTGCTGGATGTGCGTTGTAGCTCACCGTTAAATTTCTCCAGGGCCAGGGCGCGCGCCTCCTCATTTGTGAAAACGTCCTGACGTATACGCGAGAACGAGCAATCAGCTTAGGCAGACATGCAAGCATGCATATGCCAAGCATGGAGCTCGTTGCGCACTGGGTTATCAGCTGAGTCCATGTAGCCGAAAACATCATCGCTGTTATACTAGGTACACGCCATATATAACCTGAATCAATGCGGGGCTGCCAAATAAAGTGCACAACGCCTGAAGAGCTGATGCCGAGAACTGACAGTATTGGTGGCATTATGGTACTGTTGCACACCAATGGCTACTGATATGATGCATTTGCCGAGCCACGACCGTGGCTGAAGCTTCTAAACAGCGCACGTGGAATTTACAAGTACAGCAACAGAAAGCACTGGGGCGGTAAGGAACCCACTCACCCAAAGCCCGTCGCTCGCCATGATGAGCAGTTGGTCTTCAGGCCGGCGCAGAACCGACGTAATCTGATTATGGACGGGAAACAGGAGACGTCATCTCACCCTTCTACTTACACGATACAGACCTTGTTTACAGTCATGTTGAGCAAGATAACAGGGCCGTGCATCCAAGGCAAGATCAAAATGCATGTCAAATAACCCTTCCAAGCACCAGCGGCATTTAGGAATACCGCAAAACCTGCATATTCAACCTGCCTTCCGATGCGACATTTGCAAAGTCCGTTATCGGGCATAGACATTCAGCTGGCCCTTCGCAGATAAGAAAGAAAGTGCCCATTGTGGGGCGACACGAAATCCTTCTCCATTGACGGCACACAATGGATTCGGCATTCCAAATGCATCACATTGCGGTGGACCATTGTGTGGCTGCACTTCAAATTGGCAACCTGGGTCTCCGGCCTACCTCTGGCTCCGCGATCACGAATGGTCGCAGGCAATGGTCGCCAATGGCTCTGCTTACGGCCAGCTCTCCCATGACGCGGTCCCACCACACGTAACCGCCTGCCTGCTCCACGCGAGACTGTAACCCAGTGCAGATGGCAAAGGGACATTATGTGATGGAAGCGGACCTCTCGGTTCAGGCGCAAATGCCAAGGGTGAGTTAGAGCCATATGAATTAGCTATTTAGGTAGTCACGTGCCAGACGCTAAGTGGTCTCTACAACTTAATTAAGTTATATTAAGCACGATTACGTTAGGAGAAGCTATTCGCATGACCATGTAGGGGCATAATTGCCCGATGACCACAAGCATAGGATGCACCGCCGCATTACATCTCCAGTCTTCCCGTCCATGTCAAATGCACATAACCCTACCACTTCGTCTACGCGGGTGGCTTTGTGGTCCAAGCTTAGCGCCACAGCCTCACGCTCTCTGCAGAGAAGTGCTCGAGAGTCACCTGCAAGCATGGTAAAGGTACGGAGTTGGCCCGAGTCTGCGGGGCATTCAAGCCGGTCCGCAGATGTTCGGAAACGTACTCACCGCAGTTCCCAATCCAAAGAGTCTGCGCGGTAACAAGCGAGACGACGGCTGTTGTACCGACCTCGTGCGCACTGCGGTTTTGGGCCAACTGCGTATCAGTGTGCAAGAAGGCAGCCTTCAAGGCAGCCTCCATGCCATCGACCTGGGCAGGCCAAACCTCCGCTGGCTGCTGCTCGCCCGCTGCAGCCGGCTCTCCCGTCTCCGATGGGCCGTTCGGTGCGGGGGCCGGTGCCGGGGCTTGTGGGCCGGAAATAGATGTGCCATCTGACTTGACGCTGGCCCCCACGACCGCTTTCAGATGTTCATGCAAGCTCTTTGCACAATGCTTTGCGACATCGGGCCCTACGGTTTGGAAAATCGAAGGTTAGGCTGGAAAACCCGGTTCGCCCAGCTACAAAGCACACAGCTTGCACAGCTCACAACCCCAAAAGGTAGCAAGTGCTCACCGCCGTGACCATCATACACAGCAAAGAAGTGTACCGTAACCGGGTCGTTGCCATGCTTTTCGGCTTGCAGCTTTGGGTCCAGCACAGGCCGCGAAACCGCTTGTGCTGTCCCAGAATTAGCGGATGGCTGCTCAGTTTCCCCAGAAATAATCGGTACTGCCGATGAGGCCATCGTAACAGCCCCATGACCTTTATCCTGGCATGGTTGCTGTGTAGGCTGGGGATCCCCTGCCCCTTCCGCTGGCGCTATCATCATCGGCGGCAGGCGATCTCGTGCATTGCAAGTCCACCACTTTGGCACTACAAGCAAGTCAGGTACTGCCTGCCAACTGCGAAGGGTAAAAGATGTACTTTTAACGAAAAGATATCTACCCTCCCATCAGCAGGTCCTATCCTCTTACCTGTCTTCCATAGTCATACGTTGGCCCACAACAGATTTCGCTGCATATGACGGGCATGCTCCTGCTGACCTTACTGGTCTTGCAGCCTCCGTCGCCGATGCCATTTCGTGGTTGCTGGCTGCAGCCGGAACTGCAAGCCATGCTCAACTTTGTAAGCAACATGAGCTCCGCATGAAAGACCTTGGAAAACAGTGAACTCCGAAAGCCGCGTTTGTGTAAGGGCAACTTAATCACCCCGGTCACGCTTTGCCTCACCCAGTTGTTTAGCGGGTTTGGAGCAGTTAAGAATTTCGGGCTGAGGAGGCCCAAGCCTCGGCGCCTCGACCTTCCTACTTGTGGGGTGGTTGCCAAGGCTCTTCTTAACCTTTTTCCACAACTTCTTGAACATGGGACGCCAGGAACTACCTAAAATCCCCTACACGACCTGCATCATCATTGATCAAGTCGGCCACATATGGAGCTGTCGGCAGTCCAACACTGTAACCTAAAAAGTTCCGCAAAGCCCGGCGCAAAACGATACAATTATTTACTTGAGTATACAATAGTTACCTTTGCAGCAAGGGGCTCGACGAGAACGTCCCCAGCGTCCGTACCCTGCACGACTTGTTGTAAAAGGCCGCGCGAATTGGTCGTGACAGTTGGCAAGCCGTCTGATATGGGTGCCGAGCACCAACTAACATTAGGCAAAGTGTCTCAGGACATAAGCAAAAGTACTTGCTTTTCCGAAAGTCCAAGTTCCTGTGAGACTCTCGACTCGCAGGCCACGGTCGCTCTTCTGCAGTTATGAACTCCTTGGAGGCCGGGCGGGTCCTGAGCGTGCTAGATGAGACGCTGGAGGGGCTCAGGTGAAATAACGCGTGGGATAGCGTCATGACATCCATCGATACGCATCATCTTCATAATGGTTACCGATTTACAGGTTGGTATCATACATCACCCAAGATGTGCTGGATACAGCAGAGCAGCTGCGTGATATGCTGGGGGAGGTAGGGAGAGTGCCACATGCCGCAGAATGCGTCCCCACGCGAAGGCTGTAATCCATGCCTGCTGACCCGAAGGATCTGGCAAACACTCTGATCAAGCACCGCCAGCTACTTCAAACGGCGAAATCAACGCTCAACAATGAACAGCTACAAGCGTCAACTCTGGAGCTCGTGCGCCTACTTAAGGCAAGATTGGCCATATAGCATGCACTCGGGCTTGCTTGGACAAAGGGGATCGCGCAGCACTGGGCAGTTTTGTGGAGATTTACCTCCGGCGGGTCCGCTGTGTAGCATCGTACATGCACGCGCCTTGGGCACCTCAACAGGCCAGAATGGGCCCCGTAACCACCATGGCCCAGCGTCCATCCTTGCGAAAGAACCCAGGCGACTGGTTGAGCAGGTCCTAGCGTCAGGATGGACTCTGAACACCTTACCTGCACACCGCTAAGCTGTTGCCTCAAGCCTCAAAACCGCGTACCACTCCAAAAAAACAACCGTGTGCTTATTACCGCAGAAATCACCGTCAGCACAGCGGCTCCAGGTCCTTCCTTACGAGCGCACATACGGCATCTTGCAAGCGCTTCAATACTTCGATCAGGTGGGTGGCATGGAGGCACTCTTTTTTCCGTATGCCTGAGGCCGTTCTTAGGAGCGCTTACGCGCCTTGCATTAATGTGGCACCTCCCAGAGCCGTGAACCTCCTGACTGTCGCCGTTGTGTTCCAGAGATGCAGAGTCGCTGCCGCCGGTCATCAGACCCATGAGCTTCATAGCTTCACTACACTTTGGGTTGAGAAGGGTTGAACTCCCATTATGTGTGCGCGGGAGAAGCCCGCATCTCACCGGAAGCTTGCATGTCCTGGAATGGCCGTTTGGGCCCAGCAGCAGCCGTCGGGTTGATAACCTTCCACCCGCTGTCCTTCGCTCGCAGCTGAGGCTGTTCACGCAAAAGCGGCTTACGACGACGGTGGAAGAGGACAGCAGCAATCGGGAATATTTTGAGGAGGTGGGCGAGGGGCAGAGTTGAGGGGTGTAAGTGCTGGTGGTGATGCATGGGAACTTTAACGGGCAAAGGTCAACCTAATGCTCTTTTCATCGACCACCCGCTGCGTGGCAAGTGAAGAAGCTGGGATTATTTGAGGTTGCCAACCCATGAGGGTCAGGAGCCGAAGCTCAGTTCATAGTTCTGCATCCTGCCTGCGGCTATGCAAACGCCATTCTGTATTGGCTAGGCGCTCGACGGACGTCTGAAGCTTAGACCTCCAGCTTTCTTCCTTCGCGGTTCTTTTGAGAGCTGGGTCTTGGGCTTACTATGAACAGTTTGCAACAGATATGTATTTCATCAAGGCGAGGTAAGCTGGCGCGGGTACGCATGCAGTAAGCCAGCAGTTGGGCAGCTTAGCAAAAACACTTTTGATGTGGACTTGCTCTTGGTCTACATTGCACAGGTCCGTGACCGCGAGGAGCGAGCGGTAGCTGAGCGGCTTCAGCTGGAGCAGAAGCTTCGGCTGCAGAGAGTGGAACTGCAGAAGGCAGCGGGGAGCATTCAGGCAGGTCGAACGCGTCGCATACGGGAGGGGAGCTGCAGACTTGTTGATGGCATGTATGCGTGAGAGGCCGTGGCAAAGGCGCGCCTATTGCAGGGACGGGCGGCCTAGGTGACGGTGTTAAGACAGCCCGGCAGATGGCGCGATTGTATACGGGGACCAGGTTTCTCACGTTTACGTGGGAGAATTCCGGGGGGAAATTTCTTGGCGGCAATGGTTGCAGGTATCGCAAGGCAAGTGAAAACCATCAATCTGGCGGTAGCGGCCTGGATGGGCACCGTAGCGTGTGATGCCGAGTACCCTTCACGCCACGGCCGTCCGCCACGGTCGTTACTTGGGCGTGCCATCGGCTGCTTCGCGGCTGCCTATGTGCGGCTGATCCATCCTTATGGCCCTGGATGTAGGGGCTCTGTGGCCTCCCCTGACCTTTTTCCTTACCCAACTGACAACACGGCGTAGGTGTCGGAGGACCGGGCGCGCGGTGAGGTGGCCGACGTGCAGAGCAGCACTGCGCAGTCAAGGACAGCCATCGAGGCGGCCGCCAAGTCACAGGCTGACGCCGACCGATCGGCGTTCCAGGTACGTCCAGGCCCCAAGAAGTTGAGAGGTTGGAAAGCATGGATTTCAGAGCGAAGTTGAACCAGTGTGCTTGTCCGAGCTTACTGGGTGCAGTATTGGGTTTGAGACAGGGCGCTTTGGGCATTGTTTGCGGCTAGGGTGAGGGGCCAAAGGTAAGGGGCCGCTGGATGGGCACAAGGAAAGCGTTTTGGGGGTTCTTTTTGACCGCTTTGATTAGTAGTACCAGGAAGTCAACGTGTGTGGCTGAGGGAAGCTGGTAAGGGGGAGGCAGCGGCGCCCGCGGCCTTAGTTCCCTGTTTTGGCAGGACGGCTCGTAAGAAACCCGACGAGCTAAACTTTTTATGCTTAAAAAACTTGTTTAAGACCAAGCATTATCCGTCAAATGTTGCATGAGGAGGTCTGGTCTGGGTCTGGGTTGACACTACTGCAATTAGCGGTTTAAGGTCCTGGGTTCGATTCCTGGGGAGACCCCCGAATTAGTCGGGAGCGCGAGATTATGGTTAGCTGCTGAGATGTGGAGTTGAGGTCACAGTTGATGGACCAGATTCGCACGCTGGATTGGTGGCGATTGCCAAACCCTCTGTCTCTTCGGGTGTTCGGGTGAATGGATGAGGAGGGGTCCCTGAAGGCTGGATCCGCCGCCTTGGACTTACAGTTCGTATGGCGAAGTACAGGTGGTAGTGGTGGATGGTGCTATAAGGTGATAAATGATCTAGAATTGACAATGTGATAAAGCGGCCCAGAAGCCTCCCACTCTGTAACATTACATTACATTACATTACATTACATGCATGAGGAGCTGTATGCGAAGGCCGCCAGCATTGAGACGTACACGGCCGCTTGAGGCCTTCTGTCCATTCCAGTGACCTCGTATGGTTGCGTGGAAGAGCCTTAAGCGTAGAGGGCCTTAAGTATCATGGAGAGCGCAGGATTGTCAATCTGGAACTGTTCTTCCGTTATGCTTGGGGCCCTGCTTCAGGATGTACCTCACTCTCCTAACCAGGAGCGGCCCTCCCCGCGAGCTAGTTGCTTCCTTACCTAACCTGCTGTCTGAACTTGCTTTCTGCTCTCAGGCCGACCTGGCTCTGGCGACAAAGGAGCTTGCGGCTGCCCGTACGGAGCTGGCCCGGCTGAGAGCGGAGCACAAGGACAACGAGGCGCTGCTGCGGAAGGCTAGGAAGCGCGCAGAGCAGGTGCGAATCCGAGGAGGAAAAGCAGCCACAGCGCGCGACGATCAATGGAGAGCGCGCTGACGGACAGGTTGTCTTTAAGGCATTCGTTCGATTCAGCGCTGGGGCACTTTCGGCACTTTACGTTGGGGGCCTAGTGGGTACGATGAGCGGGGTGGGCTGTCCGAGGCCGAAAGAGCGTTTGCTGCCATCCCCTCCCGAGCAGCGGCTATCCCGCCTGCTGACCCGTTTTAATCCCGGCTCCGTAGGTGTCACGGCTTCTGAGGTTGTTCAGGGCCATCGCGCCCATGCTTCACCGCGCGTAATCGCTGACTACGTCCTCGTCTGTGCACTCTTCTTCCCCAGATCCCATCGCATTCGCTTCTTTCCCCCGTTTCTGCTCGCTTACTATCATCCTCGTCTAACGGGGCCCATTCGCAATGTTTTCTCAGGACGTGGAGGTCCAGATTGGCGAGTACGATGCAGACGTGGGCGCAAAGGAGGAGGAGTTGGCTAAGGCGCGGGCCGAGTACGAGGAAGTGCTCAGTCAGCTGCATGTGGGTGCAAGGGTAGTATAGGGCAGCGGTAGTTTGGATGCACCGGTTATGATTGCCGCAGGGACAGCGCATGGAAAGCTTGCTTGACCGCATGAAAATACCGTAAACATTTTGATGCACTTGATACTTCTGGATCGGCAGTTATGGTCTACTTCGTGCCTATGGGTCCTTCTGCTGCAGGAGTACAACCGCGGTTGGAGTGAGATGTACCAGGAGCGGCTGGAGTACGAGGAGCGGGAGAGACGGCTGGCGGAGCAGCGATTCCAGGTGGGGGGAGCGGGTATGAGGTTCAGGAAGCAAGCTGACTCTGACAAATTCTTGGGCATGGGAAGGGAACACTGGCGGCCTTTCTGGGCGGACAGTTGGATGGGCGAGGTCAGCTTGCGGATAAGTGGGTGAGAGAGCCTACGTGTGAGGGGTGGTGACTTTGGGGCTGCACTGTGCTCCCTGGCTGCCTGGAATTGTATGGAAGCCTGGTCCCAAAGCACTATAAGAACCTATCGGCCTACGAGGCTTTTGGACCCTTCGGCTGGTGCTGGAAAACCTAAGTGCTCATGCCCACCTTTCCGAATGGAGACCTCCAGGTCCTTGCGCCCCAATACTTGTACCTGCTTGTGCTCTTTCCCCCGGTGACATTCTTATCCTCCCTTCCCCAGGCGGCGTTGCTAAACCTACGCCGCAACCATGCGGCGCGCGTGGTCCAGGCGGCGTGGCGTGCATACAAGAAGGCCAAGGAGATTGCGCGCAAGAAGGCGAAGAAGGCGGAAAAGGCCAAGGCAGCTGCCAAGAAGAAGTAAAGCGAAACTAGTAGTAGATCAGTGAGGTAAAAAAAACTCACGGCACGGCGGCGCTGGTGCAGGGCATTGGCAACGGCCTTGGGAAGGTTATGGCTATTAAGGTCACAACCTTCCTGGCAGGTATTCTGTGAGTATGTTAGCAGGGGACATTGCCTGCATCATAGCACATGCTGGCAATTATTGGCAGGAAATGATGAGAGGCTGTGTGGAGACCAAACTCCGTGGGGCGAAGGCAACCTGTCCGGTGCGGTACAGCTGTCAACAGAGCGGATGCAATGCGGCTGGGAAGCAGGTGATCAGGAATTGGCTCACTTTTCGTGTACATATGCCACAGGTGGGCTCGCTCCCGTTGGCAGGCAGCAAGGGGTAGGTACTCAGAACCATGCGTCAGCGCATCATTATCAGCCGCAGAAAGTGCGAAAGGAACGTCCATATCTTCCATGTAGGACAGGAGCATATGGAGGAGTTTTGAAAAAGGCGTGGCCACGTACATGATATGAACAGCGTGCATAAAGAGCAGGTTCACTGAACTGGGGCTGTCCATGCTGGCTGCAAGACGCCATCCTTGGGTCGCTGAAGCCGCCTCTGCTGCCTGCCGAGGATGGCGGTAGCGGCAGTGAAGGCCCAAAATGTCAAGTGTGTTCCCAAGCAGAAAATGCAGTGCGGCGGTGGCGGAGTGAGACGCTTGTCCCCCGGCAATGCGTAGGGGTATGGCTGCATGTGCTTTTATCGCTGCGCCCGGGTGGTCTTGCATGACTGGTGTTCCAGACTAGGGTTACTTTGCGCGCGTGTATACATGTGCATCTTCTGCGTGTTCAGGGTGCAGTCGTACTGAGCATGTTGCCACCACCTCAACGGTCAGGAATATCATCTCAGACAGGGTAAGGCTTTGGGTGGTCCGTGCGGTACGTGTCGCGTTTTTGCCTGTGGGATGACGCCTCCACGGGTGAGGCCGCCTAGTATGCCGTATCAAACGGTAGTCCGGAGGCCGCACCATCCAATGGTTGTACGCAAGTGCGCATCGTTCTTCCTAATGAGGTTCAGTATGTAACGATTTTTCTTGCATAGCTGCGTGCAACTGGCAAGGTTTGAATGCAACAGTGAGGGATGAATGTAATCTTCTTAAAGAGCCCTGAGCGCTTTCCCTCCACATCAATGTCCCGGTAAAGGGGAAGGCAATTCTGGCGTCAAAAATTGCTTGCAAAGGCGCGCCCCTCGACCAAGCTATTCCGAAACCATTGGGCGCCACGCACCACGCCACTCATTATGCTGCCCCCAAGCGTCCGGCCGCTGCTAGTCGCATCAGACCCGAAGAAGAACCGTAGGACTTGCCATATCACACCATGGAAACACTCCGCCACTGCTTTCAGTACTCTCTGAACAATTCTCAAACTCAGTAATATTCCATCTGCAGCTGCTGCGAGTCATAAATAGTGCGCACAACCGACCACGCACACACCCGGTCGGAAAGTTTGGTGCTAACGGAGCCCTGCCTCCACACTCGATGCCTACAGGGCCGAAGTGACCCGATCAGATGTTGAGAGCGGGTCTAACAGCGGTTAAGGAAAATCGAATCGGACTTTGAGGAAGAGCTCACGGGACACGGCAGCAATTTCGGCTTGAATTTGGGCTCCTCTATACAGTTCTAAATAAGGAAGCCGTCTGTTGGCGTCTGGGTGCAGCTGCTGCGGCCTCCACGTGCTGCTGCTGCAGCTGCCGCCTTACCAGCCGCCACTCATTACTGCAGGCAGCACTCCGCCCGCCGCTTCTGCGGCCCCTGCTGCTGGCAATCGCCCATCTGCCGCCCCAGCCGCCATGACATCCGCTGCTGATATCGGCATGGCCGTTGTCACCGCTGTGGCTCCTGTTGCTGGCAACACACCGGCTCCAGCCACGGCTGTGGCTGCTATCTTTCCCCGGCCACAGCATTAACCATCGCTGGTGCTTCTTGCTGCTCCAAGGCCGCTGCCGCAGCGGCTGCCACTACGAAAAGTCTTTCCCCATCCTTCATTGGTAACAAAGCGGCCACCAGCTTCGCGAGATTGCTGTCATGCTCGGTCAACCTGCCGATTTCCCTAGCACTCCTCCTTTTGCAGTCGTAAGGGATTTGGGGAGAATGCGCTTTCTGCAAAGGGGATTCCTGTAAGTGAGCTCGAAGGCCATGTTGCATTGTGTGTTGGGGATTAGGCCATGTGTGTGTGTGTGTGTGTGTGTGTTACATGGTTGGGGGGGTGCGTGACCCCATACCTGTAGAACTACCCATACGAGCCGAATGCACAAGGGAAGCCACCAAAAGAGGAAACCCCGCACTAGCAGAAGAGAAAAACTAGCGCCCAAAGGGAATGACTGAGTTGCGGTAGGCCATATACTTTGGTGTGCTCAGTGCTGAGATTCACTTCCACTGTCTTAGTCCCAAACTACATCTCCCTACACATCATGATAAGCCTTGCATACCACGCGACCTCCCTGTAGCTGTGCAGCTGGGGTTCATGGCGTTGATCTGTGCTTCGGAAGCTGGTGGTGGGCATGCCGGCCTGGCAGCATGGGGGCCTGAGGTGTGCGTGTCAGCAGCCCGTACGGCTACATGAACGAGCTGCCGTGCAGCGATACTGCCGCTGATGGCCCACACCACATCACACGACGACGCCAAACCACGCACACCTCCTGCCGACATCACATCATGCTGTCGTTATCCCAGGGCGGGCAGCGGTCGCTCTGCAGGTAGGCCTGGATGCGCGGACGAGACGCGATGCGCTTCTGCGGAGGAGGTGTTGCCCGTTGTGGAGCGAGGTAGGGAACAAAGAACAGGACGAAGAAGGGCCTATACACGCGCAGGAGGATGTGTTAAGGTGTTAAGCTGTGACCAGTGGGTCCTTGAATCCTCAGGAGCGGCAGCAATTGCTGCCCACTTTGTCAGGTTGAATGGCAGAACGAAACTATGTTCGTTCCTGCCTTCGGTCTTTCCGTGGAATACTTTCTGTACGGCAGCGACTCACCGTGAGGCGGTGGTTATTTTCTAAGGTGCTGGCCCCTCCATCAAAGACCTCCTCAGTCCTCACCCAAGGCTTCCGGACACCGCCGTCCTAACCACAAAGTACTGATTTTTGACTTTCAGGTCCCAGGACCCTTAGTAGCAGGCTGCAGAAAAAGCCCCGCAAGGTGCGGGCAGAGCGCCTTAGCGCATATTTACAGACGATGTGTGTGTGTGTCGTAGTACTATACGGTAGCTACGACAGGACCCGACACGCACGGCATACCTGATGTGCTTTTGCGCGGGGTACATCCACAGCATCGTAATACTGTTTATAATGCTGCTCAGCGGCCGCCATGTACTGCAGAAGCGTGAGACCGAACCAAAAAAGCCGGTCCGGGCTCAAGAGTGGCTCAGCGCAATAGAAGCTGAGAAAAGCAGAGGGTGGGGGCAATCCGCAACCAACGCGGCAACGCAGGCACGCCTCCCCCGCACGGCCATATGGCCATATGGCCACCCCACTCGGCCCACCCCAGCCCTCCTCCCTTCTAAGAGCTTAGTCGCCGACCTACGTGATACACCGCGAGGTCGGCGACGGTGACGGAGCCGCCGATAAGGAAGCCCTGCAGCGCCGGCAGTACCGGGGCGGAGAAGGGAGGGAGGAGAGCGGGTTGGGAGGAAGGGAAGGCGGGAGGATGGGGAGGACACTGGAAAGGAAGAAGAGCCCGCTAGCTTGCGGCTTGCCTGGGGGTCCGGGTTCCCCTCTAGGAGGGCCTCCCAGTACTGCAAATACTTGGGCAGCCGGCTCTCGCCGTACTGCTTGATGTACGGCTTGGACTCCTCCACCTGAGTCTTGTGGCTCGCGTAAAAGTCCTGCGAGAGGCCCAATAACGAAACAACAACTGGCCAGTTAGCACGGGACACTACATTGCCATCCGGGCCCGGGGAATGTGTGATTGCAGCAATGCCTGGCGTTCTTTTGACTTTTTTTCGCCTTGGATCACCTCACATACGTATTATCACAACCTGACACAACAACCTGACTTCCAGGATACCGGGGGGGGAGGGGAAATGACGCGCGGTGATCCCTAACCCACACGCCACCTCTCTCCCCCACCAACTATCCGTCCGCCACCAACGTACCTCCGATGTGCCAATTTCATGATGATGATGCACGTAGCTTATTACAAAGGCAACAACCTAGGGCGCAAGAGTCCCCACCTGGCGCAAGAAAGCGAGTATGGGGTAGAGGAAGCCGAGCCCGACCTTATGATGTGCAATGATACCGCTCGACCCGCGCTCTGCCTCTGGGCTGAGTCCCGATTAGGTTTCCTTCCAAGCCCCCCCGTGTTGCTCCTACCTTGGGATGGAACGCCAGGCGGCCCTCTGCCACCGCATCAGTCACCACGGCCAGCACTTGCTCCACGTGGGCTGCATCCTCCAGCCCATCGGGCATCAAACCAAACTGCCGACCCAGGTAAGCCTGGTGGGGGTGGCAGGGTGAGGATGACAGGCGGGCGACATCAACACAGTCCCGAGGGCCCTATGAAACTCGCTCTTCAACCCCCCCTTTTCATCAGGCCGTACATGTTCTGTTGTTAGAAGCTGGGGACCGATCAAGTTCAATGCTTAGATACCGCCTAAACACCTAACAAGCTGCTTCCGGACATCTTGCTGCCACACCGTCACCGTCCCTCGCACAGGTTTACTCCGCTGGCCCCGAGCTTTCCACACTGGCCTTAGCTGCCCCTCGGCCGTCGCAACATTGTCCTGCCCATGGGCCCACTTCCCTACCCTGGTTTCTCCCGGCCCCCCGGCCCACTGCCCAGTCGCCCCACTGGCCCACTGGCCCGCTGCCCCACCATGACGACGGGTGTGTTGGACAGCACAAAGTCGCCTCGCCGTATCGCCGGCGGGGCGCGCACCGGGAAGCCCGTGTTGCCGCCCTTCCAGGTGAAGTCAATGACAGACTGCATGCCTTCGGGGTTTTGGGATTCGGGGGCTGCTGTTGGATGGTGGTGGCTTTCTGTGACTTGGCGAACCCACTCGCCCTTTCAAAAACCCGTGTCCCCTGCCGCATTTGCTACTTCGTTGTTCGCCCATTGAGGTTAGCGACGCATGCGAGACTGGAGCCGAGAAAGGTAGTGGAGGGGAAGTAAATACGCAGCGCACCTCCTTTCACGGCAACATCAACGTAAGGAACACCGGCCTCCTCGAATACTAGGCGGACGTACTCTCCGCGGCCCTTGACGCCTGTCACCGGGCATCCATCGGCAAGCCGTCAGGTACCCAGGCATGGCGTAAGCTTTCGACTTTCCATAGCCTTAACCTCAGCGGTTACAGTGCAAGTGCCTAAAACTCACACCTGGCAGGAGAGTCGTGCTTTTAGGGTGCAGTTACGTCGACCCGGAAGCCAACTAACCTGGCCAGTAGATCAGCTCCCAAAGCTCCTCGGTATTTTTCAGTGTGGTCATGCTTGTTTGTGATGCTATGGATGACCTTGTGCAGGGTTTTCTTAGCTGGCTCAGGCATCGACGCGCAGAACCGAAACCAGATTTGGGCGTTGCGACAGTTACTGTGCATACTCCCATACTCACATACTTGTATCCAATTTGGCATTTAGGTATAAGACACTTGCCACATGGCAGCAGGTTGTGCAGACCGTGGGAGCTAGCCGTTGCAGTCCGAAAATACATTATTACCAAGGACTATGGAAGAGCTTGTCGGGCCGCTTCAAGAAGTTTTCAAGTATTTATTTTTCAATCATCTCATTATGATAAACTCAACGCGCAGCGTACTTAATGCTAGTTCATCGCAGGGACTTACGGCGGCAATGGAAATCATTTCAAGAATCTGAGCCATTTCTACACGTTCTACAAGGTTTCCTTCACGCAATAGATTGGCGGGTGCGTGATCTACATCCTCAACTTTTATGCGTCTGCTGCTACAACCTGAAGCAGCCTCGCCAAATCGTCGTTTTCTGATGGTGCACAAACTGTTCTATTGATTGCAGGAGCCCTGGATTGTTAGCATCCTTGCCTTTCATGTGCTCACGCTGGTCATCGCCTTGGTAACTCGCAAACGAGGGGCTGTGCAGCTGTTCGTTTTTGTCCTTGCAGGTGATGTTGTATCCACTTGGACACACAATCTTGCAATTTTCATGACCGCTGCACAGTATGTTCAACAGATTGGGCTGACCCACGGACCCGTCCGTCGGCTCCGCAGGCGGCGTCATCTTCAACGCCGAGCGCCTGAACAAGCTTGGGGCGCAGCACTGGGAGAAATTTGCGGGTCAAAATTACTTCGATTCTACGGGGGTCTTTATGAGCGCTGTGGTATCGGGCCCGCAGCTATTGGTGATGTTCATCATCCTGGTGAGCTGAGTCGCGTGGCTGGGTGCGTGTAATGTACTGGCCCCATTATTGCCTAATCCTGACCCTGTCGCGCCTGCTTTAGGCACTCTTCAGTACATGTTCGATAGCATGCGAATGTGTTCTTTCTTTGCGCCTGCTGCAGATTAACTACCTTATCAACTGCGCGGGTATGCTGGTGGAGGCGAAAAAACGCGAGCTGATATACAAGGCCAAGCAGCGCGCGAAGGAAGCCAAAGCTTCTGGGGCATCCGCGGGTAACAAAAAGGAGGACTGAGTTTCGGGCAACAAAAATGGGCGGGGGACCGGCAGTTAGCAAAATAGACTCTACAGATCCTAGGCTGAGCACAGGCGATGTCCAGGCTGGGCCTTTGCCATTGCCCTGCTCGCGATATGCGAGTGGCGGAGCGAGCGGATCCCACTCAGTTCGCTTTGAGCGCAGTCCTACTGAGCACAGGCAAGCACGTAGGGCAGTTGGGCAGAGGCAGCGCATCATGATGGTTTCGCTGTAAGTGATATTCACCATACGATCTGGATGTTTCAAGTTGAGTGGTACTTCGATAGTTGCTTTCCATCTGACATTGCACCACCGTCGGGGCTTAAACGTTGTAATTAGTGAGATACGGCATAATCGAAGGGATTGAATCGTCCAACATGACCGACCGGCTGTACGGATTGCGCACAAGTGGAACCGTATGAGACTTTGTACTGGCACCTCCTTCAGGCGTCTCAACTTCAACTCGAGCCCCCTTGGGGCCCTGCCTGGGATGCTCGCCGCGTGCGTCGACTACTTCTCTGTATACCTCGGGCACTGCACTGCACTGCACTGTACTGCGTGGCTGTTGCCGGGGTGTGCCGTATTCGCCACTGGTTAGTCCGGTCGCGCTGCAGCCGCCTGAGGACCTGAAGTTAGGTGCACGTGCGCATCCCGTGGCTTTGCCTAGACCGGTGCACGTTGCCACCGGAGCTCTTCTCGCCAGTTGCTACTTTTGCTTCTTATGCTTCATAGTAGAGCTGCTCTCGCTGGCATGAGGCTGATTGGTTTGTGGGTGCATGCATTGTTGCGCTGTTGCTAGCTGTGTGGTACCAAAACCTGGGAGAGCTTTTGCCATCCAGCCCATCCCTTGGCGACGATACCTTCGGCATTTTTGTGTCGTGCACTGCCGTGGATGCCGCTTTGTAAATGTAAATAGTCCATCGTAGGGTTGTAAAATCTGCCTAAACAGTCAGTATGCTTAACATACCTAGAAATCTAAGAAGCCCGTGAAAAAGGATTGAGATTGTGGGGATTTGCATACAGGCCTGACATTGGGAGCTGCCGTACGATATTTCAACGATGATCCCTATACAACCGAGCAGGAGCGCGCCACCCAATGCAACCCGACGGCATTCATGAATGACACCGGGAGGCCTGTCCTTACATACGCGAGTGCGGTTATGATCGATGTCAACTTTTCTGTACGAGCATCACTAAAACTGCACATGACGACAGCTCAGCTCAGCTAGTATGCAATATTTCTGTGGTCTCATCGTATTAGGATTGAGGCGTGCTAAACTCCTAACAATTACTAGCCCGAAAGTGTGCGGTATGCATGAGCCGTTCGGGCTCCGTTGTAACTACTACGATACCGTATGTCAGACTCCTTGTCTAAGCTGTGACCTTTTTTGCAGCCTTTGCCTTATTTTGTTCAAAATTCCAGTATATAAATGAAGGCGTTTACAAGCCTTTTTCGATGCTCGACCCCAATTTGAGGCTCCCCGCTATGGTGCAATTTGCACTCCACCTTTCCTTTCGAGGCCTACAGAAAACGCATTTGCGATGAGGAATTTTTGTCTTTTTCAACCAATCGTTTTCTTAATTTTATCCCAAACATGGAATGGAACCTTCGCGCAGCAGGATATGCATAATGGGCTTGGGGGCAGGACAACTACATTAGACGTGACCTTATTCCTCTTGACAAGCATCAGTGGCGTTATTTCATCTGCCTATATCCTTCTGGGTACGCCCCTAGCACCTTCCGTACTCATTTCTGCTTACCCTGGGTTGCTTGCTATCAGACCCTCTTCCACCGTACGGCATACCATACTGCTTTCTTGTCCCCATACGCACGCAGGCGCATCCGTGGGATGTCAATGGCCAAACCCAACTTGCTGGTGCTACACGCAACCTGGCAGCGACAGAATACGTGGGCGATGTTGTAGCCTGTACATCGCAAATTGGGCAATGGCCGCCGTGTGGCTGCTCATGGCAACCGTATCCGCGATCAGCCGCAATGCGTCCCGTCTTGCTGTGTGCCTGGCTTACACACTCTCGCACGTGCTGGTGATTAGCTTCCTGCGGTACAAGTTCAGCCAGTACGGGGCCCCCGGTTTCGACGGTCCTGAAAATGGCTCTATGGTGGTTCCCTTCAACCACTACAGCCAGGTATGCATGCAACTTGAAGTGTTCACAAGGTGATGTATGTGTGAGGAAAGGGCATGTGGGGAATTTGAATGTATTCCCGGGGTGCCCAAGCACCTCTTGATTACACATGGCTGGAGAGATGCAAGATAAGCGCCTCACACACACACACACACCTCCCAGCACGAACCTTAATGTCCGTTGGAATGCGCTACGCGGCATGCAGCTGTTTGGTTGTGGCGCCCAAGTGTGTCAGCGCTTGCTCAACTCCCCCCTCACACCCCCTCCTTCATTCCGCACCTCAGCGGCATCCCAACCGGATTCGGAGATCGCTATCCTCCGGGCGGCGGCGGCATCAGTCGCACCCCCCACCCCCGGCGCCCCAGCAGCGCCCTGTTCAGGACGGCGGCAGCGATGACGCCACCTGCGCCATCGGCATCCCCGCCTGCAGCCTACCCATGCTATACGCGGTCGTCGGCCGCTGCCCCGCTGACTGCACCTGTCCCTACTGCTGCCTGGGCGCCATGGCCGAGGCCTTGGACGTCGGGGCGGCTGCACAGCACCCGGAGAGCCCGCTACCACCGAACCTCACACGCACCACACGGGGCTGGCCCTGGCGCGGGCCGACGGCCTTGGGCCACATCGATGAGCTGTACCTTCCAGGTGCCCTACTGCCCGAGGTGAACGAGATGCCCCCGGATTCAATCATGTTGGGAGACAGTGTTCGATCCCCGGCTGGAGCACC
The DNA here is from genome assembly GCF_000143455.1 of Volvox carteri f. nagariensis. Taxonomy (NCBI): domain Eukaryota; kingdom Viridiplantae; phylum Chlorophyta; class Chlorophyceae; order Chlamydomonadales; family Volvocaceae; genus Volvox; species Volvox carteri. The sequence goes on along the minus strand of NW_003307585.1, from coordinate 141,545 downwards.
CCCGAGCTGGAGTCGCCAGCGGCCGCAGCAGATATCCGCTAGCATGGGTGGCATTAGCAGCGCGAACATCGCCGCGGGCTACAGCCGGTCGCAGCTGCTGCCAATTTCCTCGTTGCCTCGGATGCATGCTGCTCAGCAGTCCACTCTGGCAGCTTCGGAGCCCAGACGCAGCAGTGGCAGCAGCGGTGGACGGCATCAGGCGAGCTGGTACAGCTCCACCACCGCTGGTGGTGTGGTGCTTGGTGCCCCTGTGGCGACGCCCATCAGTCTGCCGTTCTCCGAAGGTATACCTCTGGCAGATTTGCTGCGGTGGCGGCGGCAGCACGGCGGCGGCCTTCGTAATGACAATGTGGACGATAATGAGCCTGGGCCTGGGTCCGAAAGTGGGGCCGGGGCCGGGCCGCCCGCGCCTGGGAATTATAATGATAATAATGTTAATATTAGTAATATTAATACTATTAATGATAATAATGGTAATTGGTCTGGGACCCCTAATGGGATCGTGACGGGGGCTATTTCTGTTAGGAGCGGGAGCGGGGCCGGATGGCAGCAACATTGTGGACCTGGGCCTGAGCCTGGGGCGGGTCCCGGCTGCCCGGCGGAGCCAGGACAGGGCCCGGGGCCTGGCACCTCCACGGGGGCTGCCGGGATGGGGGCGGAGGAGGGGGAGGGGGTGGGGGTGGGAAGGCTCGCTAGCAGCTTCAGGTTCATTGAGCAGTCGGGTGGGGGGCAGCCGCGGTCTGCGAGCGGTGTGGAAGGCGCCCCGGGCGGAAGGTGCGGGGTGCGGCAGCCGGGGGTGGAGCTAGCAGGGCCGGAGGCATCAGTGTAGGTCGGGGCCCACAGGGGCGGCATGGGCCGTGGGATTGTGGCTGGGGGCGGAGTACTAAGGAGAAGATAGACCGGGGCGAACGGTGTTGCAAGCCACCATTAGGGGCCTTACAGGCGGGAGGTGCGGCTGTGGGAGGTGCGGTAGCGCAGCTTTGTCGGGGCTGCGAGATCGGCTGGTGGTGAAAGCGTTAGCGTTGGCGTTGGCGTTGGCGTTGGCGTTGGCGTTGGCGTTGGGGTTACTCCATCGCACCACGGGAGGGATTGGTCTTGAAAGGTGTGTGGAGGTGGTAGGGGGCGGAAGGCCATCGTAGCGTGCCGGTTGCAGCTGTCCGCGCGGTGTCTGCAGAGCCCTGCTTTTGCAACGTGCGTGGAGGGGTTCCGGTCGCTGCGGGTTTCGGCATGATGGGGGGTAACTGTCTTTGGTTTTGTTGAGGTTGAGGTTGAGGTTGAGCCTCGTCGGCGCTCCCTCGCCTGCTTAAGAGTTGGATTTGGTGGTGGGCGGGGTGATTTGCATGTGGTCCTGATCGCGGTTGGCGTGCTTCGTATGCGGCTTTGGTACAAGTACATGATGACCAGTGCGAAACAAAAACTCGCAAGATTTAAGAATAGTAATAAATGGGACAACAATGTCGCATGCATGAACACGGAGCAATTAAGCAACGCGCGCACACACATTTGATAATAATTATTATTATTACTGTTACGTAACGAAGCAACCATCACTTACCACCACGGACGTCTATCACCATCTATTACCACCTGGCTGCGTGGGGCGTTTTTCTCCGGGCGCATGTACTCGCTGGTCGCTGGAAAGCCCCCTCACGATGCTGGTGGAGCGCCCTAGCGCGTATTTTTAGACGATATGTGTGCCGGACTATGTACCAGCTACTATAACGCAAACTGTGGATTTTCAACGCTGCATATCATTCATTCCTGCTCGTACTGAACTGTCGTACAGTACGGTACACGCCATCTAATATACATTATATAATATACAGGGAACAGACTGTTAAGTCGTCGGCGGCGGCGTCAGACTGTGCGCATTCATGATCTGTACGTTGGCCATGCATTGGTCCGCATGTCTGTCTGTCTGTGTGGTCTTGCAGTTGGCGCAATGTGGAGATTCCCTTTATTTAATAATGTAGATTGATAATGAGTAAAGAGGCAGCTCTGGTAGCATCGATCCGTCTGTCCAGCCTTGCAGTCGGAGCTAGAGGGGGTTCACATGCTATTACCGCTGTGATTTAGAGGAGGCATTAACAAGACACGCATGGCATGAACAATCGTGGATGGCATGATGACGTTTGTAGCCGTATGCATGCATGGCTTTCGCTTTCGTATTATCATATGCATGCTGGGCAGCGCTGGGCGGGCCTGCCACTCATGTACGTGGCCGCTTAGGTGGTTGCGCGATACACGGTGGAGGAGCGATTCTCTTCTCAGCAACTGCCTGCTTTGCTACGCGCGTACCATGAAGAAAGCATGCGCATATATAATGGTGTGAGCAGCTAGTTAATTAGCTAGCTAGCTGGCATTATTTTTATTTTTCGGTTTTAAAGGGAAATATCGATCTGCTGCTGCTGCGTTAACTGTGCTGAGCAAATATTGCTATAAAGCGACGGGGTTTAGCCGGCTTGCATACTTTATTGCCTTGCCTGGCTTGGGAGTGTCTATCTGTCATCGAGGTTTATGTAGCGGAGGCTGCAAAACCACTATTTCGTAATCGGTGACTGTTGGGCCCGCCTGACCTTTCTCTATCTGCAGATAGAACTGGCCAACTGGCTCATTACCTAATAATAAGTAAGTTTCTAAGGAGTGACGCTTCTTCAGCTGTTGTGTGGCGGCGGGAGCTACTAGATGCTTCCAACGGTCGGGAGTCTGCTGTGAAACTTGAGAACGCTATTATCATTATTATCTCGTGCACATGCGGGTAACGTGCGTGCGGTCATGATGCACAGCAGCACGCAGCACCCGGATGCTGTTGCTTTGCTTGATACTTTGGTTTGTCTCTTACCGACCGACTCCGACCGACTACAGTGCCTGAAAGGTGAAAAGACCTCTCAGCCGTAATACCCCCTGATGATGCTGACGACATACAGAGAGCGCTCTAGCGAGTATACGGCCAAGGGGACTCTGGGACGGCAAAACGATGACCAAGGATGAAGCGATTCCGTACAAACCCCCAACCGAATCGTACAAGAGTACCTTGGAGTACGCATTACGGCCGGCCCGAGACTGGACCAGCCAACTAGCCTACGAAAGTACATCAGACAACAAATTCAAGGGTCAAGGACAGGGTGTATAGGAACTCCTGGCTACCCCCGACCGGTAGGCAACACTGCACAGCACCTCATCGACTCACACCAGCTCGAGCGTGTGGGTGGACTAAAAGTCTGCTTCAAACCCTAAGTCGCCCTGTACTGCTCTAGTCTTGCACTCAGCAACGAACAAATAGTCCGGGTGTACAACCGGCAGCACTGCACTGGAGCGCAACACCGCACTACTGCCGGTAGAACTGCTGGAGGGGCCACCTGGAGTCCACAGGGACTCGCGATCAGGGGACTGGCGCACACCAAGTCGGTCTGAACCCCATACCCGGAAAACCTCTCGAAAAAATACAACAGCATTGGACCCGAGGCACAGCCAACACCTCTGCGTCACGCGAAGGCATACGATCTGTGGCTTGCTTTGGCGGGAAAATATGGCCAGCAGACGCGAGCTGCGAGGAGCAAAAATGGCACAGCGCTTAACTAATTTTAAACATGGAGTCGGAAGATGCTGTCCCCTCCTCCTCCGACGTAGTAACACTTGCGGTTGTCCTTCTTCTTGTGACGTGGTATCATCTGCCGCGTGACGTTGTAGCCCCCCTTGACGGACGACTTCGCTGACAGTCCCTCTCTTCGACTGGAGTTCGCGGCCATCGACTACACTCTGGCGGACGAAGAGGCGGTGGACCGCGTCCTGAGAGGTCTGCCGGAAACATATGCGGTGTTTCGCACCGGGATAGGAAACGCGAGCGACGTCGACGACGTGGACAAGTTAGAAATGCGACTACTCGTCGAGGAGCAGAAAATTGAGTTGGAGGCCAAGAAGTCGTCCGTCAAGGGGGGCTACAACGTCACGCGGCAGATGATACCACGTCACAAGAAGAAGGACAACCGCAAGTGTTACTACGTCGGAGGAGGAGGGGACAGCATCTTCCGACTCCATTTTTATAAATAGTTAAGCGCTGTGCCAATATGCTCCTCGCAGCTCGCGTCTGCTGGCCATATTTCGCCGCCAAAGCAAGCCACAGATCGTACGCCTTCGCGTGAGCAGGGACAAAATGCACAACTCAGCAATCCCTCACACAGTCCACCGAGACCCTTGCAAGTTATCAAGGAGTCCAAGGTCTAGGTGTTGCTTAGTGTTGTATCCTGTAAAGGTTTTCTGCAACGGTTTGGGCGCCGAAACCTAACTGTCGGTGGTTAGCTCGTCCACTCCGATTTACCAAACTCCAATATTACTAACTAACACCCGTCAATTCCGCGGTTGGTGATTACAGGTATTAACTAATACTGATATTAGTTTAATTGCGGCTACTGTTAACTGCGGCGGCTAAGCGACTACTGTTAGTCGTCCGCCATCCAAATGCCGCACTGTTGCGGAAGTCCATACCTGCGTATGGGCGGGGGTTTTACTTACGTAAAGCTGGGACCTGCGTCCCAGTTTCGTCTGACCGAGCGAGAGTAGTTCCTGCGATCTATGGCTTCTGGATACGGCGCCGCCCAGTCGTACTGGGAATCCTTATCGGCGGGAGGCCCAAGTGGAGTCACTGATGACTATTTATTCAAGACACTTGTCTCAATCGGTATCTTTCGATGCCCCCATTATGTGGTTGTGTCGTCTGAAGTCTACAACACTTAGTACTCCAGCGGGCAGCGTTTCATGTGCATGCTTGCAGTGAAGCACAAGTAGTTAGCCTAAATAGGCATGTAGACATTAACATCAGCATTTTGGTGGTGAGTTCAGGTGCATGCACGCTGGAGGACTTTTGCAATACCCCGGGCAAGGGAGTGACAGGGCAGGGTGCTTCCCCCTCCGTCACGAAAATGGCCACCAAGCGCAACACGTCCCAAACATGCGTGTGCATCACCATGGGCGGGACCCCGAGCCAGGAGTGATTGCGACCCCGGGCCACAAGTGATTGATGGTGCATTGCTATGGTACACATTCTGACATACCGCTGCTCCCCCACAATGGACACGTGTGACCAGGATATAAATCTTATACTCCATTACTGCAGCAAATCTCTTCACGCCTTTGGGATCCCTTTGGAATCCGTGCCAGGAGGTTGCCTAACCCTGCCTGATCACACGACATTATAATTTCTCAAATCTCGGCGGCAGTTGTTGGCAGGTTGGGACTCGATTGACATTGATTGGCGACCTGCGGAAATTTCCAGACTTTGTTGAAGTCTGGCATAATGGCGTGTGGCTCCCTGACGTGGATGGTTGAACCAATTGCGCCGAGAGAGGAGTTGAACCACCTCGGAAGCTGCACATGGCACATGGCACTACTAATGCACTGGGACCTCAGTGAAGGGACCTCAGTGATGGGACCTCAGTGATGGGACCTCAGTGTAACACATTCTGCCGGGGTGCAAACCCAACAGCAAATATATGTAGTGGAAGGTGGAACTATGCACTATTATGCTTTGCGAACTTGGTTTTAAATGAAAGCTTTCTGCACCACTCAATGAATGTAATCATGTCATCCTTGCACCTTGCCAGCCGCAGCGTGCACCTGTCTCTTTGCCACGTCAGTAATGTACACGACGCAATTTCCACATGTCATGACTGATAGTGTTGCCAGGTGCATGCGTCATGCTTGTGCAGTATGTCACCCTCCACTATCCTGTCCATGGGAGCAGCGGCGTGTGAGGTCATGATGAAAGAGGCAGGGGGCCTTCTTCCTGTCGAACCACCACCCTTGCTTGCTCAACTAATTTACTAGCCAGGCAGGACTGACCTGAAATGGGCTTCACGTGCATCAGCACATACATCCTCATCCAGCCACACTTGGTGGGTAAATCAACATTATTCCTATCAGCAGCCTTGAGGGGTGCAATACATATGTCGCATGCTTTTTCTGTGCACTTGTCAGCTGTAGTCGCTGGTACATAGTACGGCACACATGACGTCTACAAATACGCGCTAAGGCGCTCCTCCGGCATCTTCAGAGGCCTTTTCGGCGACCAGCTACTACACCATCCTGCAGACGGCAAAGTAAACCCGAAAAAGCGCTCGGGCGCCAAAGTCAGAGTGATATCCTAAAACCCTAAGGGATATCCTACACACTTGCATGCTTTGAAGCGCCGCCTAATAAAGCCTACTTTGTGCGCGGTCGCACGTTGTGGCCGCATGCATGCACGCAAGCCTCAGCTTCCCAGAGTAAAGGTGGGGCAACAACCGATCCCCTACTAAAGCATCGTCATGCATCGCTGTGCTGTTCTGACTCCATGCATAGGCGCTGAGTATAAGCCTGTCAATATCACTTTGCGCACTTTGTGCGGTTTCGATTACTTTAGCCCCGCGCATCATGTTGAGCCCACTGCTTGTGCGCAGAGGTGGTTGCTTGCTTGGGCATCACCATAACATTTCCAGGAGTGTGTCGTGCACCAGGTGCATATCCCCAGCTATGTCCGCTTAGGTATAGACCAGCTAAAGCCCACTGGTGTTTTCATTCAGCTTGGCTTAGGTTAACAACCTATATCGCCAGCTTGATGGAACAATAATATCATTTATCCATAAGATAGAGCCGGGAAGCAGCAGGAACCTAATACGGGCCACGGCCTCACGCATATACCAGTACATGGAAGCACGAGCAGATACCCTCCACAGTAGCAGCTATGAATAGGCGAAAACAGGTAAAATAAACTTTTGAGCTACGTTTGCCACGGGCTTTAGGACAAGCAAGGCCTATGAGTAAAGATGTCGCGGAAGTCCTATTAACGACGCCAGCAAAATAAATTGAGCATAATATAATTCAAGGCGAAATAATTATGACACACTTGAAATTCTGTGAGATACCTCAAGGAATATGTATCGCCACCTTTCCATAAGGCAACCCTCGGACTCGGCGGAACTTAATGTCTTCTTCATTGAGTTCTTGTTTATTACCTATTATGGATTTAATTATAGCATCTATTTTGTTTCAATTATATTTGGGGAGTTGCGGCTTGTGTCTTTTTAAGTCGCTGACTGCGACACGTACAGGTCCGCCCATTCAGTTTCATATTCCAGGAGCTACAAAACGATCCATAGATAAAATATTATAGTTATCATGTAGGATTAATATTTGTAGTAATTTTAGCTTTTTGGATAGGCTAAAAGCTACGATTTGGGAGACTCGTCCATGGCAGTAGAGGAGGTGAACATAGAGTATGTAAGTTAGAAGCTGGAGACTCCAAAGATTTATTTTATCCACGCGCTTTACTTAGAGACTGGGCTTGGCGGGCCTGGAGAGTAACCGACAATCTTCTACCCTGTGGCATCGGGCTTATATGCGGCGCAATTCGGATCTAGATAAGGATGAGGTCAACGTGAATGAAATTAAATTTTTGTCAACTTAGTCGAGAATCCGCTTAGTGTGGACCCCGCAGCAGTTTTGGGCACAGGAGGACTTTTACAGGCACCGCGATAATAAGTCGCGCACCTTGTAAGGCGTTCGTTTCCAACCCTGAATACTTTTATCTCTAAAGTTCTGCGACTGATTTGTGTGTCTGCTGCTCCCTGCACTTACATGCCACTAGCTAGCTCAAACGAGCTGGCCGACGGCTGCACCGGTACCATTGAGACGCTCGAAAGGCTTGGAGCGCAGCCAATGACCAAAACGGTGGCGCTTACAAATGGTAAGTCTCCTTCATACCATACACGGCGCTTGCAAGCCGATTCCTGCGAAGGTGAAGCTTTTTCGGCTCGCGACTCCTATTTCGTCCTTATGCACATGAAACATTTGGAACCCGGTCAGTCATGCCCGTCCTTTGCGCAATATGTTATCGTGGAAAAGCACCATCCCGGGCGACACTCCCACAGTCGTCTTTAGTCTGCCAGGGACGCGCAGCGCGGGAGGCACAAAAGCCTATTCATTTGAGTCCATCGACTTCTTTTCCCACAAGACAATTATGGCTGAACCCAATGTGTTGCGTCCGCCACGACACAGATCCTGCGAGGAGCACGCGAGCCCAAGGTTGGCCTCTCAACTTGGGAGAAGATGGCCAATCCAGTGCGGAAAGCAACCTAAATCGCAAACGACGAGAGAGTGATGAAGATTGGGCGACTACAACTGCTGACTCGGACGACGAAAGTGAAGAAGATAGTGATGCAGACGACGATTCGGCTCAAACAGAACGCTCCCCTAGGGCGCGCAGCAACGCCGGCGGCAGCGGGAGCCGCTCAAACTCACGGCGCAAGCCCTGGACAAAATGTCAGCATGAGAAGCTGATTGCGGCTGTGGAGGCGCACCAGAAGGCCCTGGCGGCTGCTGCTGGCGGCGGTCTCGGAGAGGCCAGCGATGGAAACGAGATGCGAATTAACTGGACGGTTGTGGCCGAGTAAGTTCAAACAGGCCTGGGAGCCTGGTTGGGATGAACCGCTCTCTTCAGTGCATTCAGCTTGAGGATGAATACATTCGCATTCATGCATGCATTGAGGCTGGTGTTGCTGGACCGACTTGCCCTTTTGCAAGCCAGTTCTGCATCTGAGGGGATATGTTAGCCTGAGCCAGCTACACGGTGTCCTAGGGGGTCGCGTAGATGACCAATCTCTAATACAATCTCGTGTTGCGAAGCACCCAAGAAGTTTGGGGGGAATGGGATCCCCGGGGGTTATGCATGAGCCTTACTTCACATGCTATTATGGCGCCTACGGTCTTCATTGCTGCATGGATACGTTGCTTGACACCAAATGCGTGGCTGTCATATAATGCCGCATAATGTGGATATCCGAAGGGAACACAAATCACAAGTTTTTGAACATCCTATAACCAATAGACCTGCGAGCTCGGCTACAGAAAGTTGTAAGGAAAGGCGTTTGGGAGTCGACAGACTCGAGTGTCGGAGAAACAACGGCCTGTGGAAGCAGGCAATCAATGCAGCACAAGCAGTACGAGCAGTATTACTTCAATGATCCCATGATTATCCTCTTGCAGGCGCTCAGTAAAACATGCGCATCGGGCATATCCGTGCTGCAACGTTTTACGTACACCAATGCTCCTTGTGGTTAAAACCCTAAAACCTTGATGTTTATTGTTCATCCTCCTTACGGGTTGGGCTCAATAATCCTGCCCTTTCCCCGCAGGTCTGTGCCAGGCCGTAGTGGGAAGCAATGCAGGGAACGCTGGCACAACATTTGCAGGTCTGATGTTATTCGCGTTTTCGCGGTATGGCAGTAGTATATGTTAAGCCTTCGGTGCGGGGCTTATAGCCATCACGAGCAGTGTCGTCGGCAATCGATTGAGTTTTGCTCTTCCTGCATAGTTGCAGCAGCACCGCCTGGCTGTTGTTATATCACGACTTCAGAAAAGTACCAGTTGGCGGATGCGGATCCCGGGATACGGCGAGGCAAGTCCACTTCCTGGACGACTCTGGCTCTTATCATTGCCATGCTTTGGTTGTCCTGTCACACGACCTCACGCCTGCTGTATTCGATGCTGCCCGCAGCCGTCCCAACGCCGTCCGGGGTCAGTGGACGGAAGACGAGGATCGCATCATCGCCCGAGGCCATGCCACCTGGGGGACGGCGTGGACTCGAATCGCCCGTAACCTGGGCCGGCGAACCGAGAACCAGGTGAGCAGCTCATGTTCAGGAAACGGATGGCTAGGTGCTCGAGAGATGGTCTGAGCTCCGGTACAAATTACACCTTGCCACTGGCAGCCTAGGTAATTAAAGGTCAGCAATGCAGACTCAATTACGCACTCAGGGTTTTCTGATTGGCGTTATTGAAATTAGGCTCTTCCCTGACCCACATGCACAGTGATATGCAGGAAACATCGCCTTGCTGTTTCATGCGTTTCAACCTCACTTTTGAAATCGAATGAATTGTGCGCCTAGATACACGTTTCTAGGTACACGCATAGGTAATGAGCCTTAACATGTCGAAGCTTACGTGGCGACGGGCAGCTGCAAAGGCCTCTCGAGATGCTGGTAGAGCGCCTTAGCAGGTGTTTGTAGACGTTATGCCGTACGGTATGCCGTACCACCTACAGGAACTAGCGACTAGAACTTCTGCTACAAAGGGCTACATTAGGCCCCGAGGCAGTGCCTTGTGACCACGACTCTTAGGTTGCGGATCAAGGGTTTCACGTGTACGACACGACCTGAAGTCCAAATCTCGATTGGTGCTCTTGCTGGCGACCTGCTGCATGCGGCTCTTTGGGGCTTATCCCAGTTGTGTTCCGAGCAGGCCGTGCAGGATGTCATGGCAGTGCCACACACTTTGATGTGCTGCTGGCCATGGCATATGCATGAGGTATGGGGTCCCGCACCCCCAACCATGTAACACACACATATGCATGAACCTGCAAAGGGGTAACAGCCGTGCGGCCTTCTTTCTGACTTGCTCTTCACTGTTCTCCGATGCTGCGATACTGCTGCTGAAAGCCAAAACCCATATTCGACTGTCATTGCACAACATTGCAGGTCAAGAACAGGTGGTCAACCGTCGTACGGGCGACCAAAAAGGTACGTACGTACGTACGGCATGCACTTTTTCAAGGGGCCTAACATCGTCAGATATACCTGTTAATAATGGTCAATGTTGCCACCTGTTATATTCTGGTGTTACATCCGCTGGGTGCCAATTATGTTGTCGGAGTTGCACCCCCTCCGTACCAGCAAGCATGCCCACACATCTGTAGAATATTGTCGCCGTCTATAGATCCTCCCCTGGTGTAATAGATAGGGGTGCTTCCTACCTAATATTCCAGGGCACGATCTGTAGACCATAAAAGTTTTACAGACACACGAGCTCGAGCTGCTGGCGGCTTTCAGGGCTTCAGGAACATAACGCCTGCCAAAGACGCTGGTTGACTTAATCCCATCTCATCTGTACAAAACCTTTAGTGCTGAACTAAAGGCATTAGTTCACTTCAGCGCGCCAAAATCCAAGTGGTGATGGGGGACTGTTACAGCGCTTACCTGTCGCATTACGGCAGGATTGCAGCAGTAGGAATGGAAGCGCATGGACAGGAAGCTTCAGATGTCACGATCTTCACCACCCAATGGGTGGGACAGTGATGTTCAAAGTTTTCCGGAGGAATGCTTACACCCTAGTAAGAGCATGGTAGCTGTCCGTACGACAGCACAGCATCAGAACTGGTCCAGTTGACGTGTCATAACTAATATTGTCTACCATTGTCACAGATTACCGTTGCCCGTCAGTAAAATGGTTTATCGCCTTTAGGCCGCATCCTCGTGTTGTAGTAGGTAGGGACGAGCCCTGGCTTGGTATTAGTCATTAAAATGCTTCGGATTAGTTGCTATGGTCCCTACCCAGGGTGTCGCCTATAGTTGATCAAACATTTTACTGACGCCGTTGCGGTTCTCGCTGCTCCCGAGTATGAACGCAACTGAATGGCTGTTTAACGCTCCAAAAGACCTCGTTTGCTACCCTGTCATGCTCATGTCGTCACGGGACGGCCGGCTGCTGCTCATTCGAAGAGACCACTGATGGCTATTTTCCATGATAGGGGTGTTGTGACCCTACAAGGTTTCCCCTTCCAAAATTGTGATTAAAAAAGTGGCTGGCTCGTGCGATTTCGTCGGTCGAAAATAAGGTTGCAAAAAATTGGAAGACCGGCTTAACGGTGTTCCCGGCACGTAGATAGGCACGTAGATAGGCAATACGTCAAAAGTCAACACATGCACTTTACCTAAGTAGGCTACAATCCGCATGAAATGGCGAATGTTCGACCAGATTAAAGCAGGTTCAAGCAGATTCAAGCCCTCAAAATAGCGGAGGACTTGAAATATTGAAGGGAATATTTATTATGGAATTTCCTCTCACATTTATTTCATTCTGTTAAGGTTACCACGCTTGAGACAACCCGGCCGGCCCCTCTTGCGTAGTAATAATGCGTAACGCCGCTATGAATGAGAGTGTTCCAGTCATCCCATCGATCAACCGGCGCATGCCGCACGGGGAATCTCATTCCTAACGTCTGCGCAACCTCATCATATTTGAGAAGCAACGTTTACCCGCGTAGCACAACCTACCACCTACCATGCCAGCAAAATTAGGCAGACGTGGCTTTTCTCCTCCCACTTTGATGTTTCATGCTTCGCAGAAGAGTGCCGCCTGCAGCACTGCCCGCCTGCTGGGGTACGTTATGTGCATCCAGAAGGGCATGAAGCCAGCAGACGCCTACAGGACGGTGTTTCAGGATGATCTCCCCACCACCTCCCCTGGAGGAGCTACGGACCAGCCCACCAACCCCGCAGGCACTGATGCACTCGCGGCCATCCCAAGTACCTCAAAAGCCGACAACGGGAAACAGCGGCAGGCGGTCTCCACCTCCGGTTGCAGAGCCGGGTCCACTCAAGCTGTTACCACACCGGCCATACTGAGGACTGCTGCCATTCCAAGTGCCGCTGTCCGGTCATCAATGGTGGCCCTCCTGCGCTCAGGGGGTGGCAAGAATCCCCCTGGCCAGCAGCCACAGCCGCAGCAGCAGCAGCAGCGACAAGTGCCACCACCGCAAGTTTCTCAGCCTCCACTGCAGCAGCAGCCACAGCAGCAGCAGCAGCAGCGGCAGCCGCCACAGCAGCAGCAGCAGCAGCCGCAACAGCAGCCGCAACAGCAACAGCAACAGCAACTGCTGACTCAACCACAAGCCCGTCCAGAGCCTGAGCAAATGCCGCCGCCTCTAGAGCATCCATTGCCACCACGGGCGTCACAACAGCAGCTAATTCTACCGCAGCAACAGCTGCAGCAGCCATTACCGGCCCAGCAGCAGCAGCCGCTACCGCCCCAGCTGTCATCGCATCAGCATCAGGAGCAGCAGCAGCAGCCACCGCTGCGGGCCCCGCAGCAGCAGCTGCCGCCACCATCACCACAGCAGGTGCTGCAGCTGCCGCCCCAGCAGCTGGCACATCTAACACCACAACAGCAGCAACATCAACAATCATTGTTACAGCAGCAAATGCTGTCGCAACAACATTCTCAACAGCAGCTACGGATGCTACAGCAGCCTTCACAGGTCCCGCTACCGCAGCACCACCACCAGCACCAGCAGGCACTACCACTACTGCAGCAAACGCCCTCACAGCAGCCGTCAACCTCGCAACAGCATTGGCTGCAGCAGCAACGGATACTACCCCAGCAGCCGCAACAGCAGCAGATGCCGCTGAGGCAGCAGGTTCTGTCACAGCAGCACTCACTGGCGCAACAGCGGGTACTACCACAACCACAGCAACAGCTCCAACCACAGACGCAGAGACAGCAGCAGATGATGATGCCACCACCGCAGGTGCCTACAACCCTGCCACAGAGGGGCATGAAGCTATCACAGCAGCAAACATCGCCACCGCAGGCAGTACCACAGCATCCATTGCAGCAGCAGCAACAACAACAACAGCAGCAGCAGCAGCAGCAGCAGCAACAACAACAACAGCAGCAGCAACAACAACAGCAGCAGCAGCAGCTACAGACTCAGATACTTCATCCGCGGCAGGTTATGCACTCTCAGCAGCAGCTGCAGCCCTCACACCTGCAGCCGGCTGCCCAGGTGCAGGCTCCGCTGCAGGGTTCACATCCACAGCACTTGCAGCTGCCACAACCGCGGCAATCACAGCAGCTGTTGCAGCAGCATATGTATTTGCAGCAGCAGCAGCAACAACAACAACAGCAACAAATGCCGCAACAACAGCAGTTAACCCAACAGCAGCTGCTTCAGCAACACATGCACCAGCCGCCGCCACAGCAACAGCTACAGCAGCAGCAGATGCAGCAGCACATGCAACAGCAGCAGATGCAGCCGCAACACCTGCAGCACCAGCAGCAGTTGCAGCAGCAGCAGCAGCAATTGCAGCAGCAGCAGTTGCAGCAGCAGCAGATCCAGCAGCAGCAGCAGCAGATGCAGCAGCAACAGCTACAGCAGCAGCAGATGCAGCAACAGCAGTTGCAGCAGCAGCAGATGCAGCAGCAACACCTGCCGCAGCAGCAGATGCAGCAGCAACAGCTACAGCAGCAGCAGATGCAGCAACAGCAGTTGCAGCAGCAGCAGATGCAGCAGCAACACCTGCCGCAGCAGCAGTTCCAGCAGCAGCAGTTCCAGCAGCAGCAGATACAGCAACAACAACTGCAGCAACAACAACTGCAGCAACAACAACTGCAACATCAACAGCATCTGCAGCAACAGCTGCAGCAACAACAGAAGCTGCAGCAGCAACAGAAGCTGCAAGAACAGTTTTGCAACCAGGCGGTGCATTGCCAACCACTCCAACCACCTAAGCCCGCTGAACCCCACAAGCCGCCCCCGGTGGACAGCACCTCCATACGAGTGCCGCCACCCTATGGTGCATCCCAGCAGTCGTGGTCTTCATGCATGACCTCGCATTCCCTGAGCATCCTGCCGGTCACCGGTGCGACTTCGGTGAAAGAGGAGACAGTGCAGGAGGAAAAAAAGGAGTTGAGAGACATGAAGTGCGAGCAGAGGGAGCAGGAGCCGGGGCCTGAAATTCGTGCTCCCTGCAACGGACGTCCTGCGGCCATGGCCGTGGGCTACTTGAACAGGCGTGTGGAGATGGCCACGGTGGACGCAATCCCTGGAGCTTTTGACCATACCGCAAGACCTGGTGCAACAGCCCAGTTGAACGAGACGGCATGGGTGGCCTTGCAGCAGCAGCCATCTGCTTTGCATGGGCCTCTGCTGGGCCCAGCACCACGTGTTGTCCCCAAGCCGGCGGACAAGGCTGCAGCAGGGTCAAATGGCCCTCTACCGGTGGCTATGGTTCAGGGAGTTCAGGGTGGTGTCAGCTCTGGTCGGTTTGAGCTGGCCACGGCTACACAGGGTGAGACGGCCACCATTCAATTGCCCAGCAGCAACTCCCCACCACCGGTGATGTCGGCCCCGGAGATGGCCGGCTGCACCTCATACCCCCTCACAGGCCCTATGTTCAGTGCCTTCAAGAATGAAGATCTTGCTGTTTTGGCATTGACTGGCGCCACTGGCACCCCGACACGGAAGCGCCTTGCGGAGCGTTCATGCTCTGCGCCCATCTCTGAGCCGCCAGGACAACGCACTGCTCCGGAATTCGCTCTGCTGCCATCCGCTGCTCACACTACGCCTGTGGCTATGGCTGCGGCTATTGTGACGATTGCAGCTAGTGGTGGATCTGACGGCAGCACCAGCAAGCGGCCCCGGCTGAGCTTGGAGGGCCTGCGCTGTGAGGGCACGGCTGGGGGTCCGGTTGGGCACTCAGCTGTTGCGGGGGCCCTGACGGCCGCTGCAGTGTACTGCCGCTCTACTGGCTCTCCGCCGCCTGCATCCCCGGAGACGCGGCCCTCCCCGCAGTCGTCCCCGCAGCGCCAGGTGTCGGACTCACCCGGCATGCAGCCATCCCCCCCGGTCGGCGGTATCAGCCAAGCCCCAGGTGTGGCTGGGCAGCCCACAACCCGAAAGGAGAGCACCTTGCTGACCTCCCAGAGCACTGCCAAGGCTGGCACGGTTGCCCTGCAGCCGCAGCACCCGGCCAGCAGCGGCCAGCTGGACAGCCTGGCTGCAGTGCAACAGTGCACTGCGCATCTTGTAAGCTCAGTCACCGCCGCAATCCGCCAGTGCAACTCCGAAACCATTTCCCTACCCACGGCGCTGGTGCGTACACTTCTGAACCTGGCAGGGGGCCAAGAGGGCCACCTGCAGGGCAACGCACGTGCGGCAAAAGACTGCAAGGTGGCCATTGCCGCAGTGAAAGCCACTGCTGGTGGCAGTGAGGAAGCCGAAGCCTGCAATCAGGACACCGCCCGAGCTACAGGCTGCAATAGTTCGGACGACGCTGATGCGACGGTGGCAGTGACTATGCAGGGCGGCGGCACCAAGGCGTCTCCGCAGCGGACCCTGCAGCAGCATATGCGGCATGGGGGCAATGAAGGTGGTGCTGCCATAACCGTGCTGAAGTCGGCTGCCAGTACGGGACGCGCCACAGCCACGGTGGCTTCACCGCCTGCCAAGGCAAATCTGGCTGCCGCTGCCAGTACGGCTCCGCCCTCCGGCTGCCCCGCAGCTCCGCCAGCCATGACTGACTCTGGCAGCTGTGTGAGGGCTGCACATGCCACCGGGTCGGGTGGCGGGGTAGGTGTCGCACCTGCTGCCACCGCCGCCGCGGCTGCTAGTGGCAGCGGCAGCAACCCAGGAGCTGTAGGTGGAGCTTCCCCCATGCCCCCTCCACCGCCTCCGCCGCCTGCTAATGCAACAGGAGCTGCTCCCGCAGCAAGCAGCGGTGGCCAGCAAGTTCCTTTTTCCGGGCCCAATGCCTTTGGCGACACACAGATCGACTCGGTTGACATGGACTGGCTGGCTGGGCTGCGCTTCCAGACCTCCGTGCCAGGCGCCGGCGCGGAGGGGACTGCAGGCCTGGACCACGTCGTCGTGGCCCCGGGTTCCAACCTTCATGTGACCCGGCGGATGGGCTCAATGCCGCTGATGACATGTTCTACACCCTCTGAATCCTTCATCGAGAGCGTCTTCAGCGACTTATGAGATCGGGCTTGCCTGTTCTCAATGAGAATGGCTTGCCTGAAAGTCTATCTAGCTTGATTATGCTGATCATGTCGATTGGCGTGTTGCCACTGGCACGGGTGCAAGTTTGGGCCAACAAATGCGTGATTTGCAATCCTACCTATGAGGTAGCCCGGGCCCCACATTCGGCAGGCAGGGGGCCCACACCCGACGTAAGGTTGTGGTTTCGTGACGTGGTAGAACGAACGCCGTGCTTACACGCGCCTCACCATAGGGGTTACCTTCTTAAGATGTCGTTTAGGGGCCCATGCCGTGTGCGGAGATATGCTCTTCCCAGTGCAGCAGCCCAGTGCTACAGCTGCTGCCTGTTTTTGGGTGCCACAGCGCACGTGATGGACGCGCGTGTGCGTGTTGGCAGGGGGCCAGGATGATGTATGTGCCGCCGCTGCTCGCGTGAATATAGATTGGTCAAACTTCTAGGTCGTGATGTCAGTTGGTCTTCCTGCTGTTCGTGTTTGTTTGTACAGCAAATCGTACGTTCTGTTGTTTGTTGCTCGTTATGTTGAATTATTTTGTTGTTGCGGGTCATGTTGTGGGGTCGTTTAGGATGACGGCAGCTATGGCGATGCAGATGAACATACACAGCAAAGTGGTGCAATATGTGTGCAGGAATGGAGCGCCGTACATTGTTTATTCGTGCGGTCGCAACGCCCTTTAGTGTCATTAGATGTATTCGCGGATGCCGATAATTGCAGGTGATTTGCATCTGTGGGCATTCGACGTTTCTGAGCGGCGGCAAAGTAGTGCACAGTGCACATGTATGGTTTGGATGGTGTGAATGGCGGCGGGGGGGGGACAACGTAGCGCGCACCAATAATGCAATTTCGGCGTCATTCAGCAGTCGTGGGTTTGCAGCGATCAATAGCTAGCGCTTCATGCTCGTGCGCAGTGCCGGGCATGTGTGGATCACTGGGGTTATATTTCCATGAGTCTGGAGCAAGCAATCAAGCACGATCTCATTTTGCAGTTATTATGCAACGGGCTAGGAGCAGCTAGGAGTACGATTTGCGCGCGCTGCGTTCCGTTAGTTGCCGCCGCCTGGAGAGTTCAGAGCGACTAGAGTTCAACATTCCAACCCCGCTCCATAATGCGCAGGGCCTGGCTGATGTGCGGTGCAGTGGAATTTGCGTATGCAAGGTTGGCAAGGTTGGCATTTGAAGGCAGGGCGTGTCGTGACTGCGTTGGCCGCTGCTGCCGCAGATGGTGATTTATTTGTTGTGATGTCAGAGCCATCGGTCATGAATAGCCGCGTCTTGGGGCTTCACATGTTGTTGACGGGCGATTCCACGTCTGACAGCGGGTAGCGGCCGTCGTAGGTAAGCTTGCGCGCCTGAAGGTGGTTCGATGGGGCCTTTATCCTGGTAGGATAGTTGCTCACTCCTTTGTTTTAATAGCGTATGGATGTTTCGATATAGTAGTTCCTTGTAGCTTCTGCACAAGTGGGGCCATGAATCCCGTTACCGTCGGGTTTAGCCAGATCTCTCAGCCTGCTATGGTAGGGACTTTTGCGGATCCACGCCCGGTATGGGGCTCCTTTGTCGGCATGCTTCTTTTCACCACCTTAAAAAATCAGCAGATAGTGTCTTCTACCGGCAAAGCGAGTGTGGGTGGAGCAAGTATAACATTCTCTCTACCAATCATTTACGTTTACGATTTCAAATCTTTTTTGTGCTTCTGGTCTCTCTTTTTATCTGTATATGTATAGCTGAGCACAGCGCAGGACGGAAAAATGAAGGGTGCTGAGTCACCCAATTGCGCGTACCGTTCTTGCATTACTACGTTTCAGTAAGCTGCAAGCGGCCAAGCAGGCGAATAGGCAGCCAGAATTAGTCTTTACTTCTACATGGATATTTTTACAATCGATGACAGCTCGTGGATTTGGTGGTCGGTGCCGCGTGTATGAAAACATTGTGTCATTCGTGTCATTTGTTGCCCACCACTACGTCTAGAACATTTTCCACGTGTGAAATATACATGCTGATAGCGGACATACTAGCTCGCTCCGGAACCAGTACCAAGATCTCTCCACGCTACGATCCGTATAAGTTCTGCGCCACACGAGCGCGCCCGGCTTGCGCGGCTATGGAAAGCTCATGCATGTACCGGCTCCTGGCCCAAACGTGGAGTGGGTGCAGGGCTCCGCAGGTGCCGGTAGATTGAAGCTCACGTGGAGATAATGAGGGTTAAAAATGTAGAAACTTGGAGATGCGTACCTGGCTGCTGACTGCTGGTGTCTGAATGAAGGCGGGGTGATCATGGCTGGGCTCCTCAGCGGGTGTGGCGCGCGGTGGATGCGTTGAGCCTGATGGGCCATGGGGCTCATGGAGTTGGAGCTACCCGCGTAAAATATGAAGCACTCATGGCATGTCTGATTCTGTGCGGGCAATTGTACATGTACGGTGGGACTATTTGCGTACGGCCGACTTTGATACGCGTACGGCAAGTATGTACGGCAATCCTAACCCTGCCTTCTGCCGGTACCCATAGACAGCTGTCCACAAAAGTTAACCTGCTGGTGTGGCTCGTTGTTAATGTGGTCTGGCAGGGTAGGCAGGTAGGGAGGCAGGTAGGGAGGCAGGTAGGCAATGCGCTGAAACGAAAAGGCGCTAGCTGGCTGTGAGGAGGGCACGCTCTGCGAATGTACGGCATGTACTGAGTGAGCCCGTAATAGCAATTTAACAATCTCTCTCCCCGAGTTCGGTGTGACAGACGGAGAGCCGCCGCGGTGGTGTCGATGCTGTTTATCTTCGGTAGACAGATCGACATGGACGTATGTTTGCATACTTGCATACCAAAGGTGTAACACACATGCACACAAAAAGACACGCACACATACACATATGTGCGGTACGTTGTATAGTGGTCGTAAGCCGCCGAGGCGAGAGACATACATACAGCCCCTGGCATGCTCCGGATTTGGTGTTTATTACACGGTTGGCTGGCTGGCTGGCTGGCTAGCCATGCAGCTGGACGTGTTGCGTGCATAATCACCATGCTGTTGCTGCTACTACTGCTGCCAGTAGTACTGCTACTGCTGAATTGCCGTACCAGGATGCACACGGACCGGCAGATTGGTGGAAGTATTGGCTCATGGTCGACCAGAAAAAAGCCTCGGTTGGTGTACGCATGTGTGTATGTATGTATGTTCGTCTGTATGCGGGTCGAGCTTCTTGCTAATGGGAGGTGGTTTCAAGGCCCCCCCCCTTCTTGCTCGAACAGCACCTCACAGTCAACCACGTGCGGAAAAAAATCAATGTGTGAGCGAGCTTCATGTACGGCAGCTCGTGGCAGTTCGGATGGTTGTGGTTGCTATTGCTGTCCCGCGGTGGCAGCTTCAGTTCCACAACCCCATCCTTGTCTGGTTATGGCCGCTTTCACGAAGATGGACATGCATGGTGAATGAAACTCATCCATGACAGCTCCTTATTAGTCATTAATATTGGGCAGAACTTGCTCTGATGGAATTTGTAACAGATTTGTAAAAACAGATAGAGCCTATTGAAACCGACAGTACGAATGACAAGTTTGCTGCACAGGGCCCCTGCTCTGACTCCGTTCAACGACTACTGACCGCCCGCCTGACTACCGGGTACGGGCGGGTCATTATCGCAATTCGGCGCCTTGCTTTGCGGCGCTTCAGTTTTCATTTCACCAGATCACAGTATGCCCCCCACTGCACAGCCCACCCTTGCACCAACGTAGCCTGGGTAGTGCCGTACATATAGAGCCACTCCCGGTATCAGCACAACACACGGCACACAGCTCCCTGGATTGCTGTCCCGCATAGTCTGGCACCTCCTAACCCATCATACGCGGTGATGGCGATGGCGATGGGGATGCCTACTGTCGAGGAGGCTCCCTGCGGGCCTTGCACTGCTTGTGCATTCTCCCCCAGCCGTATCCTGTTATAAGATTCCTTCCAGCGGTTGGAGCCTTGGAGCATCAACGCCTTTTTCGACACTACGTCCATGGCAAGTTTGGACTCCACAACTCGAAACGAAGGCGCCCCACAACTGACTGACTGACTGGCAGCTGGTTGGGCGCGAGGCGCGTTTCAAAGCGGGTACCTAGCGGGCCTTTGCAAGGTTTCGAAATGTACATGGAGGGGGGCTAAGTGCACCTGCTGCGGCGTTGTGTGAGGGTTTGTCATGGACGTGATTAGCGCAACGCGCAGCATTCGAATATTTTGCAGATTAATTGGGATGGCTGGCTTGCGCTGATAAGTTCCTGTAGTGTTTGGCTGTGGCCGTTACGTAATGTGAGGCCCATGCATATGTGAAGTTATGTCCTATAGCCTTCATGGCTTGCTGTACGGTTGCGTTCGGGGTGTCGGATAGGACAGGGCGAGGCGAAACCGGGGCTGCCAAGGGCCTTACACTACTGCAGAGTACTAATTGCTGCTCTCGGAGCGCCAGGGCGCGTGTGCGCCGAAGCGCGGTCTAGCGCCACACGGCGCGGTCTGAGCGCGCGCAGCGCTGTCCAGCGCGGCCACACCGGCACGGCCGAAAGAACTGACGCACAGCACTAGACAACTAAACGCAGCATTAATGACTGCGTCCACTGGTCACCCGCCCCGAGGGCAAACCTGAAGCGTCAGCGACGCACGAACCACACCCTGGCCAGCGGGGCTGGCCAGGCGACATTCCTAGCGCGCGACGATACTCTATAGGCACTTATTTGCCGTGCGGTAATCGCTGTACAGCTGCACGTCCGGCGCTCCGAGGGGACTGCCTAATCACCGGTCTCCAACTGGGCCGAGCCTGCCGCTTATAAACGAGGGACACTGAGGGCGGGGGGGGGGAAGTGAGAGCAACAATAATAATAAGCTCCAATAGTGTAGGCAGAATGCCGGAACTATGGAGCTGTCAGCTGAAATAGTAAATTCGAATTCTCAGC